>NC_047664.1:188342-273910 GCF_011762505.2 Arvicanthis niloticus
CTCTCTCTGGATGCCTTTCTGTTTTCTACACTCTCTGGATGCCTTCTGTCCTTTGCTCTCTTTAGATTACCTTCTGTTTTCTCCCCTCTCTGGATGCCCTTCTGTTCTCTGCTCTCTATAGATTCTCTTCTATTCTCCCCTCTCTGTGGATGCCCTTCAGTACTCTTCTCTCTGTGTATGACCTTCTGTTTTCTCTTACTCTGGATGCCCTTATGTCTTCTCCTCTCTCTAGATGCCCTTCAGGTATCTCCTTTCTCTGCATGCCAATCTCTATTCTCCATTCTCTGGATACCCTTCTGATTTGTCATCTCTCTGGATGCCCTTATGTTCTCTCCTCTCTTCAGATGCCCTTATGTCTTCTCCTCTCTCTGGATGCCATTCTTTTCTATCTTCTCTCTGGATGCCCGTCTGTCTTCTCTTCTCTCTGGATGCTCATTTGTTCTCTCCTCTCTGGGGATATCTTTCTGTCATCTCCTCTCTCTGGATGCTCTTCTGTCTTTCCATCTCTCTGGATGCCCTTCTGTTTTCTTCTCTTTGGATGCCTTTCTGTGCTCACCTCTCTCTGGATGCCCTTATGTCTTCTCCTCTCTCTGGATGCCCTTCTTATCTATCCTCTCCCTGGATGCCCTCTGTTCTCTCCTCTCTCTGGATGCCCTTCTGATTCAACCTCTCTCTGGATGCCCTTCTGTCCTCTCCTCTCTCTGGATGCCTTTCTGATCTCTCCTCTCTCTAGATGAAATTCTGTCCTCTCATCTCTCTGGATGCCCTTGTGTCCTCTCCTCTCTATGGATGCCCTTCTGTCATCTAGTCTCTCTGGTTGCCTTTCTGTTCTATTCTCTCCATGGATTCTCACCTGTACTCTCATCTCTCTGGATGCCCTTCTCTTCTCTATTTTCTCTGAATGGCCTTCAGTCTTCTCCTCTCTCTTGATGCCCTTCTGTTGTGTCCTATCTCTGGATGCCCTTCTGTGTTCTCCTTTCTCTGGATGCCCTTATGTCTTCTCCTCTCTCTAGATGCCCTTCCGGCATCTCCACTCTCTGGATGCCCGTCTGTACTCTCCTTTTTTTGGCTACCCTTCTGTTTTGTCCTATCTCTGGATTCCCTTCTGTTCTCTTCTCTCTCTGGATGACCTTATGTTTTCTCCTCTCTCTGGATCCCCTTCCGTCTTTTCCTCTCTCTGGATGCCTTTCTGATCTCTCCTCTCTCTGGATGCCTTTCTATTCACTCCTCTCTCTGGATGCCCTTCTTTTCTGTCCTCTCTCTGGATGCCCTTAAGTCTTCTCCTCTTTCTGGATGCCCTTCTGTTTTCACCTCTCTATGGATGCCCTTCTGTCTTCTCCTCTCTCTACATGCCCTTCTGTTCTCTTTTCTCTCTAGATTCTCTTCTGTAGTTTCATCTCTCTGGATGCCCTTCTCTTCGCTTATCTCACTGGATGATCTTCAGTTCGCTCATCTCTCTGGATGTCTTTCTAATCTCTTCTCTCTATGGAAGATCTGCTGTTCTCTCATCTCTGTGGATGCCCTTGTGTCCTCTCCTCTCCCTGGATACCCTACTGTCTTTTCCTCTCTCTGGATTACCTCTTTTCCTCTCCTCTCTCTGGATGCCCTTCTATTCTCTCTTCTCCCCGGATGCCCTTCTGTTTTCACCTCTCTATGAATGCCCTTTTGTCTTCTCATCTGTCTACATGCCCTTCACTTTTCTCCTCTCTCTAGATTCCCTTCTGTACTCTCATCTCTATTGATGCACTTCTGTTCTCTTCTCTCTATGGATGCTCTTCTCTTCTCTTATCTCTCTGGATGCTGTGTGTCCACTCCTCTCTCTGTATGCCCTTCTGTCTTCTCTTTCTCTGGATGCCCTTCTGTCCTCTCGTTCTCTGGATGCCCTTCTGTTCTCTCTTCCTTCTGGATGAACTTCTGTCCTCTTCTCTCTCTGGAAGTCCTTCAGTCTTCTCCTCTCTCTGGATGCCATTTTGTTCTCTCCTTTTTCTAGATTCTCTTCTGTTCTCTCATCTCCCTGCATTCCTTTCTGTGCTCTCTTCTCTCATGATGTCCTTCTGTTCTCTCCTCTCTCTGGATGCCCTTCTGTTCTGTCCTATCTCTGGATGCCCTTCTGTTTTCTCCTCTCTCTGTATGCCCTTATGTCTTATCGTCTATCTAGATGCCCTTCGGATATCTCCTCTCTCTGCATGTCCGTCTCTATTTTCCATGCTCTGGATACCCTTCTGTTTTGTCCTCTCTCTGGATGCCCTTATGTTCTCTTCTCTCTCCGGATGCCCTTATGTCTTCTCCTCTCTCTGGATGCCATTCAGTCTTCTCCTATCTCTGGATGCCTTTCTGATCTCTCCTCTCTCTTGATGCCTTTCTGTCTTCTCCTCTCTCTGGATGCCCTTCTGTTTTCACATCTCTATGAATGCCCTTCTGTCTTCTCCTCTCTCTACATACACTTCTGTTGTCTATTCTCTCTAGATTCTCTTCTGTCCTCATCTCCCTGGATGCCCTTCTGTTCTCTTATCTCACTGGATGATCTTCTGTTCGATCATCTCTCTGGATGCCCTTCTGATCACTCCTCTCTATGGAAGATCTTCTGTTCTCTCATCTCTCTGGATGCCCTTGTGCCCTTTCCTCTCCTGGAATACCCTTCTGTCTTCTATTCTCTCTGGATTACCTTTTTTCCTCTCCTCTGTCTGGATGCCCTTCTATTCTCTCCTCTCTCTGGATGCCCTTCTGTCTTCTCTTCCCTCTGGATGGCCTTCTGTTTTCACCTCTCTATGAATGCCTTTCTGTCTTCTCATCTGTCTAGATGCCCTTCACATTCTTCCTCTCTCAATACTCCCTTCTGTCTTCTCATCTCTCTTGATGCACTTCTGTTCTCTTCTCTCTATGGATGCTCTTCTGTACTCTTATCTCTGTTTATGCTTTGTGTCCTCTCCTCTCTCTGGATGCCTTTCTGTATTCTCTTTCCCTGGATGCCCTTCTGTCCTCTCCTCCCTCTGGATGTCCTTCTGTTCTCTCCTCTCTTGTGATGCCCTTCTGTTCTCTCCTCTCAGTTGATGCCCTTCTGTCCTCTACTCTCTCTAGATACCCTTATGTTCTCTCCTCTCCCTGGATGCCCTTCTGCTATCATGTCTCTGAATTACCTTCTGTTCAATCTTTCTCTGTATGCCCTTCGGTCCTCTATCTCTCTCTATGCCCTTCTCTTTTCTATGCAGATCCCCCTGTTCTCTCCTTTCTCCGGATGCCCTTATGTCCTCTCCTCTCTCTGGATGCCCTTCTGGCTTCTCCTCTCTCTGGATACCCTTCTGTTCTCTCCTCTCTCTAGATTCTCTTCTGTTCCATCATCTCTCTGGATGCCCTTCTGTTCTCTTCTCTCTCTCTGAATGATCTTCTCTTCTCACATCTTTCTGGATGCCCTTGTGTCCTCTCCTCTCTCTCTCTTAATGTCCTTCTGTCTTCTATTTTCTCTAGATGCCTTCTGTCCTTTTCTCTCTTTGGATGGCCTTCTGTTTTCTCCCCTCTTGGATGCACTTCTGTTCTCTGCTCTCTCTAGATTTTCTTCTATTCTCCCCTCTCTGTGAATGCCCTTCAGTACTCTTCTCTCTTTGTATGACCTTCTGTTTTCTCCTCTCTCTGGATGCCCTTCTGTCCTCTCCTCTCTCTGGATGCCCTTGTGTTCTCTCCTGTCTCCGGATAGATTATGTTCTCTCCTGTCTCCGGATGTCCTTCTGTCCTCTCCTCTCTCTGGATGCCCTTCTGGCTTCTCCTCTCTCTGGATACCCTTCTGTTGTGTCCTATCTCTGGATGCCCTTCTGTTTTCTCCTTTCTCTCGATGCCCTTATGTCTTCTCCTCTCTCTAGATGCCCTTCGGGAATCTCCTCTCTCTGGATGCCTGTTTGTATTCTCCTTTCTTTGGCTACCGTTCTATTTTGTCCTCTCTCTGGATTCCCTTCTGTTCTCTCCTCTCTCCAGATGACCTTATGTTTTCTCCTCTCTCTGGATGCCCTTCGGTCTTCTCCAATCTCTGGATGCCTTTCTGATCTCTCCTCTTTCTGGATGCCTTTCTATTCACTCCTCTCTCTGGATGTCCTTCTGTTCTGTCCTCTCTCTGGATGCCCTTATGTCTTCTCATCTTTATGGATGCCCTTCTGTTTTCACCTCTTTATGGATGCCCTTCTATCTTCTCCTCTCTCTACATGCCCTTCTGTTCTCTCTTCTCTCTAGATTCTCTTCTGTCATCTCATCTCTCTGGATACCCTTCTGTTCTCTTATCTCACTGGATGATATTCTGTTGGCTCATCTCTCTGGATGCCCTTCTGATCTCTCCTCTTTATGGAAGATCTGCTGTTCTCTCATCTCTCTGGATGCCCTTGTGTCCTCTTCTCAACCTGGATACCCTACTGTCTTCTCCTCTCTCTGGATTAACTCTTTTCCACTCCTCTCTGTGGATGCCCTTCTATTCTCTCTTCTCCCCGGATGCCCTTCTGTCTTGTCTTCTCTCTGGATGTCCTTCTGTTTTCACCTATCTATGAATGCCCTTCTGTCTTCTCATCTCTCTACATGCCCTTCAATATTCTCCTTTCTCTAGATTCCCTTCTGTCCTCTCATCTCACTTGATGTGCTACTGTTCTCTTCTCTCTATGGATGCTCTTCTGTTCTCCTATCTCTCTGGATGCCTTGTGTCCTCTCCTCTCTCTGTATGCCCTTCGGTCTAATTTCTCTGGATGCACTTCTGTCGTCTCTTCTCTTTAGATGCCCTTCTGTTCTCTCCTCTCTTGGGATGCCCTTCTGTTCACTCCTCTCTCTGATGCCCCTCTGTTCTCTCCTCTCTTGGGATGCCCTTCTGTTCTCTCCTCTCTCTGGATGCTCTTCTATTCTCTCTTTTCTTTGGAATCCCTTATGTCTTCTCCTCTATCTGGATGCCCTTTCTGTATGCCCTCCTGTTTTCTCCTCTCTCCATATAGCCTTCTGTCCTCTCCTCTCTCTGGATGCCTTTCTGTCTTCTCCTCTCTTTGGATACCCTTCTGTTCTTTCCTATCTCTGGATGCCCTTCTGTTCTCTCCTCTCTTGGAATGGCCTTCTATTCTCTCCTCTCAGTGGATGCCCTTCTGTCCTCTCCTCTCTCTGGATGCCCTTCTGTTCTCTCCTCTCTCTGGATGCCCTTCTGTCCTCTCCTTTTCTGTATGCCCTACTGTGCTCTATCTCTCTAGATGCAGTTCTCTTTTCTTTTCTCTGCAGATACCCCTGTTCTCATCTTTCTCCGGATGCCCTGCTGTCCTCTTCTCTCTGGATGCCCTTCTATCTTCTCCTCTCTCTGGATACCCTTCTGTACTCTTTTCTATCTGGATGCCCTTCTGTTCTCTCCTCTCTCCAAATGCCCTTCTTTCCTCTCCTCTCTGGATGCCCTTGTGTCTTCTCCTCACTCCGGATCCCCTTCTGTCCTCTAATCTCTCTGGATGCCCTTCTGTTCTCTTCTCTTGGATGCCCTTTTGTCTTCTACTCTCTGTGGATGCCCTTCTGTTCTCTCCTCTCTCCAAATAGCCTTCTGTTCTCTCCTATCTCCAGATGCCCTTCTGTCCTCTTCTCTCTCTGGATGCCCTTCTGTCTTCTCCCCTCTCTGGATGCCTTTCTTTTCTCTCCTCACTCTAGAGGCCTTTCTGTCCTCTCTTCTCTCTGAATGCCCTTCGGACTTCTCATTTCTCTGGATGCCCATTTGTTCTCTCCCCTCTCTGGATACCCTTCTGTTTTCTCCTTTCTCTGGAGGGCCTTCTCTTCTTTCCTCTCCCTGGATGCCCTTCTGTACTCTTCTCTCTATAGATTCCCTCATTTCCTCTCATCTCTCTGGATTCCCTTCTGTTCTATTCTCTCTATTGATGCTCTTCTGTTCTCTCATCACTCTGGATGCCCTTGTGTCCTCTCCTCTCTCTGGATGCCCTTCTGGCTTCTCCCCTCTCTGGATCCCCTTCTGTTCTCTCCTCTCACTGGATGCCCTTCTGTTCTCTCCTCTCTATACATTCTCTCATTTCCTCTTATATCTCTGGTTCTTCTTCTGTTCTATTCTCTCTATTGATGCTCTTCTGTTTTCTCATCACTCTGGATGCCCTCTGTCCTCTCCTCTCTCTGGATGCCCTTCTGTCTTCTCCGCTCTTTAGGTACCCTTCTGTTCTCTCCTCTATCTGGATGCCCTTTTGTTCTCTCATCTCTCCAAATGTCCTTCTGTCCTCTACTCTCTGTATGCCCTTCTGTGTTCTCCTCTCTCTGGATCCCCTTCTGTTCTCTTCTCTCTGGATGCCCTTCTGTCCTCTCCTATCTCTTGATGCCTTTCTGTTCTCTTCTCTCTGGATGCCCTTTGGTCTTCTACTCTCTGTGGATGCCCTTATGTCCTCTCCTCTCTCTGGATGCCCCTCTTTTCTCTCCACTCTCTGTATGCCCTTCTGTTCTCTCCTCCTTTCCAGATACCCTTCTGTCCTCTCCTCTCCCTGGATGCCCTTGTGTCTTCTCCACTTTTGGGATGCCCTTCTGTTCTCTCCTCACTCTGGAGGCCCTTCTGTCCTATCCTCTCTCTGGATACCCTTCTGTCTTCTTCTTACTCTGGATGACCTTCTGTTTTCTCCTTGCTCTGAATGACCTTCTGTCCTCTCCTTTCTCTGGATGACCTTCTGTCCTCTTCTCTCTCTTCATTCCCTTCTGTCCTCTCCTATCTCTGGATGTTCTTTTGTTCTCTCCTTTCTTTGGATGCCCCTCTGTCTTCTCCTCTCTCTGGATGCCCTTCTGTTCTCTCCTCTATCTGGATTCCCTTTTTTTCTCTCCTCTTTCCAAATTGCCTTCTGTCTTCTCCTCTCTCTGGATGTCCTTCTCTCTTCCCTCTATAAGTATGCCCTTCTTTTCTCTCATCTCTCCAGATGCTATTCTCTCCTGTCCTTTCCTCTCTATGTATGTCCTTTGGTATTCTTGTCTCTCTGAATGACCTTCTGTTCTCTCTTCTCTTGGGATGCCCTTGGGTCTTCTCCTCTCCCTGGATGCCCTTCTGTACTCTATCTCTCTGTATGTTCTTCTGATTTCTCCTCTCTCCAAATAGCCTTCTGTTCTCTCCTCTCTTCGGATGCCTATCATTCCTCTCCACTCTCTGGATGCCCTTCTATCTTCTCCTCTCTTTTTATACCCTTCTGTTCTCTCCTCTATCTGGATGCACTTTTGTTCTGTCCTCTCTGTAAATGCCCTTCTGTCCTCTCCTCTCTGGATGCCCTTCTGTCTTCTCCTCTCTCTTGATCCCCTTCTGTTCTCTTTTCTCTGGGTGCCCTTGTGTCCTCTCATCTCTCTGTATGCCCTTCTGTCTTCTCCTCTCTCTGGATTCCCATCTGTTCTCTTCTCTATGGATGCCCTTAAGTCCTCTCATCTCTCTGGATGCCCTTGTGTCCTCTCCTCTCTCTGGATGCTCATCTGTCTTCTAATTTCTCTGGATGCCTTTCTGTCCTCTCATCTCTCTGGATGCCCTTCTTTTCTCTCCTTTATCCAGATGCCTTTCTGTCCTCTCCTCACTCTAGATGCCATTTTGTCTTCCCATCTCTTTGGATGCCCTTCTGTTCTCTTCTCTTTGGATGCCTTTCTGTTCTCTCCTCTCTCTGGAGCCCTTCTGTCCTCTCCTCTCTCTGGATGCCATTCTGTCCTCTCCTGTGTCTGGATGTCCTTTTGTCCTCTCCTCTATATGGATGCCCTTCTGTCCTCTGAACTCTCTGGTTGCCTTTCTGTTCTCTTCTCTCCATGGATTCTCTCCTGTACTCTCATCTCTCTGGATGCCCTTCTGTTTTCTCCTCTCTCTCTGGATGCCCTTCTGCTTCTGCTCACTCTGGATGCCCTTCTGTCTTCTCCACTCTCTGGATGCCCTTCTCTACTCTCTCCTCTCTGGATGCCCTACAGTCTTCTCCTCTTTCTGGATGCCCTTCTGTTCTCTTGTCTCTCTGGGTACCCTTACTTTATCAATCTATCTGGATGCCCTTCAGTTCGTTCCTCTCTCCTGATGCCCTTCTGTCCTCTCCTATCTCTGAATGCCATTCTGTCTTCTCTTCTCTCAGGATGCACTTCTGTTCTCTCCTCTATCTGGATATTCTTCTGTTCACTATTCTCTCTAGATGGCCTTCTGTGTTCTCCTCTATCCGGATGTCCTTCTGTACTCTCATCTCTATGGATGCCCTTCTGTTCTCTCCTCTCTTTGAATTATCTTCTGTTCTCTCCTCTCTCTGTATGCCCTTCTGCCCTCTCTCTCTCTCTCTCTCTCTCTCTCTCTCTCTCTCTCTCTCTCTCTCTCTCTCTCTCTCGATGGTTCTCTATTTTCTTTTCTCTGCAGGTACCCCTGTTCTCTCCTTACTCCGCATGCCCTTGTGTCCTCTTCACTCTCTGGATGTCCTTCTGTCTTCTCCTCTCTCTGAATGCCTTTCTGATCTCTCCTCTCTCTGAATGCCTTTCTGTTCTCTACTCTCTCTGGATGCCCTTTTGTTCTGTCCTCTCTCCAGATGCTCTTATGCTTCTCCTCTCTCTGGATGCCCTCCTGTTTTCACCTCTCTATGAATGCCCTTCTGTCTTCTCCTCACTCTACATGCCCTTCTGTTCTCTCTTCTCTGTAGATTCTTTTCTGTCCTCTCATCTCTCTGGATGCCCTTCTGTTCTCTTATCTCACTGGATGATATTCTGTTCGCTCATCTATCTGGATCCCCTTCTGATTTCTCCTCTCTATGGAAGATCTTCTTTTCCCTCACCTCTCTGGATGCCCTTGTGTCCTCTCCTCTACCCAGATAACCTTCTGTCTTCTCATCTCTCTGGATGCCCTTGTGTCCTCTCCTCTACCCAGATAACCTCTGTCTTCTCTTCTCTCTGGATGCTCTTCTGTTTTCACCTCTCTCTGGATTACCTTCTATTCTCTCCTCTCTCTGGATGCCCTTCTGTACTCTATCACTCTCGATGCCCTTCTCTTTTCTTTTCTCTGCAGATACCCCTGTTCTCTCCTTTCTCTGGATGCCCTTCTTTCCTCTTCTCTCTCTGGATGCCCTTCTGTCTTCTCCTCTCTCTGGATACCCTTCTGTTCTCTCCTCTATCTGGATGCCCTTCTGTTCTCTCGTCTCTCCAAATGCCCTTCTGTCCTCTCCTTTCTGGATGACCTTCTGTCTTCTACTCTCTCCGGATCCCCTTCTGTTCTCTTCTCTCTGGATGCCCTTCTGTCCTCCCCTCTCTCTGGATGCCCTTCTGTTCTCTTCTCTCTGGATGCCGTTCTGTTCTCTCCGCACTCTGGCAGCCATTCTGTCCTCTCCTCTCTCTGGATGCCCTCATGTCTTCTCCTCTCTCTAAATGCCCTTCGGTCAGGTCATCTCCTTTCTCTGGATGCCCTTCTGTTCCCTCTTCTCTTGGGATGCCCTTATGTCTTCTCTTCTAGATGCCATTTTGTCTTCCCATCAATCTGTATGCCCTTCTGTTCTCTTCTCTTTGGATGCCTTTCTGTTCTTTCCTCTCTCTGGAGCCCTTCTGTCTGCTCCTCTCTCTGGATGCCATTCTGTCCTCTCCTGTCTCTGGATGCCCTTCTGTCCTCTCCTATATATGGATGCCCTTCTGACCTTTAATCTCTCTGGTTGACTTTCTGTTCTTCTCTCTCTATGGATTCTCTCCTGTACTCTCATCTCTCTGGATGCCCTTCTGTTCTCTCCTCTCTCTATGGATGCCTTCTGCCTTCTCCTCACTGTGGATGCCCTTCTGTCTTCTCTGCTCTCTGGATGACTTTCTCTTCTCTCTTCTCTCTGGATGCCCTTCAGTCTTCTCCTCTCCCTGGATGCTCTTCTGTTCTCTTGTCTCTCGGGGTACCCCTATTTTCTCTATTCTATCTGGATGCCCTTCTGTTCACTCCTCTCTCCTGATGCCCTTCTGTCCTCTCCTATCTCTGAATGCCATTCTGTCTTCTCCTCTCTCTGGATGCCCTTCTGTTCTCTCCTCTCTTGGATATCTTTCTGTTCTCTATTCTCTCAGAATGGCCTTCTTTCTTCTCCTCTATCTGGATGCTGTTCTGTTCTCTCCTCTCTCTGGATGCCATTCTGCCTACTCCTCTCTCCCTATGCCCTTCTGTTCCCTCCTGTCTTCTGATGCCCTTTAGTCTTCTTTTCTCTCTGTATGCCCTACAATTGTCTCTTACATCTATATTACCTTCTGTCTTCTACTCTCTCTGGATGTCCTTCTGTTCTCTCCTCTCACTGGGTGCCGTTCTGTCCTCTCCTTTCTCTGGATTCCCTTCTGCCTTTTCCTCTATCCGGATGCTGTTTTGTCCTCTTCTCTCTTTGGATGTCTTTAACTGTTCTGCTCTCTCTGGATGCCCTTCTGTTCTCTCCTTTTTCTGAATTCTATTCTGTACTTTCATCTCCCTGGATGCCCTTCTGTTCTATCCTCTCTCAGGATGTCCTTCTTTCCTCTCTTCTCTCTGGATGCCTTTCTGTCTTCTCCTCCTTCTGGATGCCCTGCTGTTCTCTCCTCTCTCTGGATGCCCTTCTGTTCTCTCTTCTCTCTGGATGCCCTTCTGTCTTCTCCTCTCCGAATGCACTTCTGTTCTCTCCTTTCTCTGGATTCGCTTCTGTCTTATTATCTGGATGCCCTTCTGTTCTCTCCTCTATCTAGATGCCCTCCTGTTTTCTCCTTTCTCTGTATGGACTTCTGTAGAATTTTGTGTGGATGCTTTTATATCTTCTCCTCTCTCCAGATGCCCTTCTGCTCTCTCTTCTCTCTGAAATTCATTCTGTCTTCTCTTCTCTTTGGATGACCTTCTGTCTTCTCCTATCTCCCGATGCCTTTCTGTCTTTTCCTCTTTCTAGATGCCCTTCTGTTCTCTGTTTTCTTTAGATGTCTTTCTGTCTTCTCCTCTCTCTGGATGCCCTTCTCTTCTCTTTCTAGATGCCCTTCTCTCCTCTACTCTCAGGATGCCCTTCTGTTTTCTCCTCTCTCTGAATGCCTTTGTCTTCTCTGCTCTCTCTGGATTCTCTTCTGAATTCTCTTCTCTCTGTATGCCCTTCAGTTCTCTCCTCTTTCTGGATGCCCTTCTGTACGCTCCTCTCTCCGGATTCTCTTCTGTGTTCAGTCTCTGGATGCCTTCCTGCTCTCTCCTCTCTCTGGATGCACTTCTGTTCTCTCTTATTTCCAGATGCCCTTCTGTATTCTCCTCACTCTTTATGGCTTTCTGTTCTTTCCTCTCTCTGTATGTGCTTCTGTCTTATCCTTTCTCTGGGTGTACTTCTGTCTTCTCCTCTCTCTGGATGGCCTTCTGCTCTCTCCTCCCTGTGGAGGATTTTCTATCCTCTCCTCTCTCCGGATGCCCTTCTGTCTTCTCCTCTCTTTGGATGCCCTTCTGCACTCTCCTCTCTCTTGATGCCCTTCTGTTCTCTCCACTCTCTGGATTCCCTTCTGTCTTCTTCTCTCTGGTTGCCCTTCTGTTATCTCCTATTACTGGATGCCCTTCTGTCTTCTCCTCTCTCTGGATCCCGTTCTGCTCTCTCCTCTCTCTTGATGCCCTTCTGTCATCTCCTCTCTCTGGATCCCGTTCTGTCTTCTCCTCTCTCCCTATGACCTTCTTTTCTCTCATCTCTCCCGTTGCCCATCTGTCTTCTCCTCTATCTGGATGACCGACAATTTTCTCCTCACTCTGTCTTCTCATCTCTTTGGATGCCCTTCTGTTCTCTCCTCTCTTTGGATTCCCTTCGGTTTTCTCCTCTCACTGGATGCCATATAATTCTCTCCTCACTCTAGATTCCCTTCTGTCTTCTCCTCTTTCTGGATGCCCTTCTGTCTTCTCCTATCTCGGATGCCTTTCTGTCTTCTCTTCGTTCTCAATGCCCTTCTGTTCTCTGCTCTCTCTAGATGATCTTCTGTCTTCTCCTCTCAATGGATGCCCTTCTGTACTCTTTTCTCCCTGGATGCCCTTCAGTTCTCTCCTCTCTCCAGATGCCCTTCTGTCTTCATCTCTCACTGGATGCCTTACTGCTCTCTCCTCTCTCTGGATGCCCTTCTGTCCTCTCCTCTCTCTGGATGCCCTTCTGTCTTCTCATCTCTCTGGATGCCCTTCTGTTCTCTCCTCTCTCTAGATTCCCTTTTTGACTTCTTCTCTCTCTGGATACACTTCTGTCATCTCCTCTCTATGGATGGCCTTCGGTCTTTTCCTCTCTCCGAATGCCATTCTGTTCTCTCCTCTCTCTTGATTCGGTTCTGTCTTTTCCTTCTCTGGATGCCCTTCTGTTCTCTCCTCTATCTAAGTGCCCTTCTGTCTTCTCCTCTCTCTGTATGGCCTTCTATACTCTTTTCTGTGGATGCCCTTCTATCCTCTCCTCTCTCTAGATTCCCTTCATTTCTCTCTTCTATCTGGAGGCCAATCTGTCCTCTCCTCTCTCTGGATGCCCTTCTGTCTTCTCTTCTTTCTGGATGCCCTTCTGTTCTCTGCTCTATCCAGATGCCCTACTGTCCTCTGCTCTCTCTGGATGTCCTTTTGTTCTCTTCTCTCCCTGGATGCCCTTCTGTCTTCTCCTCTCTCAGGATGCCCGTCTGTCCTCTTCTCCATCTGGATGCCTTCTCTCATCTCCTCTTTATGGATGCCCTTCTGTTCTATCCTATCTCTGGAAGCCCTTCTGTCTTCTCCTCTCTCTTGATGCACTTCTGTTCTCTGCTCCCACTGGATGCCCTTCTGTCCTCTGCTATCTCTGGATACCCTTCTGTTCTTTCACCTCTCTGGGTGCGCTTCTGTATTCTCCTCTCTCTGGATTCCCTTCTGTTCTCTGTTCCCTCTGGATGCCCTTCTGTCCTCTCCTCTCTCTGGATGCCCTTCTGTCCTCTCTTCTCTCTGCATGCTCTACTGTCCGCTTCGCTCTCTGGATGTCCTACAGATCTCTCCTCTCTATGTATGCCTTTCTGTTCTCTCCTCTCTCTGGATTCCCTTTTTGTCTTCTCCTCTCTCTAGATGCTCTTCTGTCCTCTATTCTCTCTGGATGCCTTTCTGTTCTCTTGTCTCTCTGGATGCCATTCTGTCCTCTCCTATCTTTGGATGCCCTTTTGTCTTCTTCTCTCAACAAATGCCCTTCAGTCCTCTTCTCTCTCTGGATGTCCTTCAGTCTTCTGCTCTCTTTATATGGGCTTCTGTTCTCTCCTATTTCTGGATTCTCTCCAGTACTCTCATCTCTCTGGATGCACATATGTTCTCTCATCTCTCAGGATGTCCTTCTGTCCTCTCCTCTTTCTGGATGCCCTTCTGTCTTCTCCTTTCTCTGGATGCCCTTCTGTTCACTCCTCTCTCTGTATACCCTTCTGTTCTCACCTCTCTGTGGATGCCCTTCTTCACTCTCCTCTCTCTGGATGCCCTTCTGTTTTCTCCTCTCTCTGGATGCCCTTTTGTTCTCTCCTATTTCTGGATGCCCTTATATCTTCTCCTCTCTCTGTATGTCCTTATGTTGTCTCCTCTTTCTGGATGTTCTTCTGTCTCATGCGCTCTCGGGATGCCCTTCGTTTCTCTCCTCTCTGTGGATGCCTTTCTATCTTCTCCTCTCTCTGGATGCCCTTCTTCACTCTCCTCTCTCTGGATCCCATTATGTCCTCTACTCTCTCTGGATGCCTTTCTGTCTTCTCCTCTCTCAGGATGCCTTTCTGTTCTCTCCTCTCTCTGGATTCCCTTTTTGTCTACTCCTAGCTCTGGATGCACTTCTGTTCTATCCTCTCTCTAGATGCCCTTCTGTCCTCTATTCTCTCTGGATGCCTTTCTGTTCTCTTGTCTCTCTGGATGCCATTCTTTCCTCTCCTCACTTTGGATGCCCTTTTGATTTCTCCTCTCACAAAACACCCTTCATTCCTGTTCTCTCTCTGGATGTCCTTCAGTCATCTGCTCTCTCTATATGGGCTTCTGTTCTCTCCTATTTCTGGATTCTCTCCAGTTCCTTCATCTCTCTGAATGCACTTCTGTTCTCTCTTCTCTCAGAATGCCCTTCTGTTCTCTCCTCTCTCCAGATGTCCTTCTGGCTTCTCCTCTCACTGGATGCCCTACTGATCTCTCCTTTCTCTGGATGCTCTTCTGTTTTCTCCTCTCTCTGGATGCCCTTTTGTTCTCTCCTATTTCTGGATGCCCTTATATCTTCTCCTCTCTCTGTATGTTGTCTCCTCTCTCTGGATGTTCTTCTGTCTTATGCGCTCTCGGGATGCCCATCGTTTCTCTCCTCTCTGTGGATACGTTTCTGTCTTCTCCTCTTTCTGGATGTCATTCTTCACTCTTATCTCTCTGGATGCCCTTCTTCACTCTCCTCTCTCTGGATGCCCTTCTGTCTTCTCCTCTCTCAGCATGCCCTTCTGTTCTCTCCTCTCTCTGGATTCCCTTTTTGTCTACTCCTCGCTCTGGATGCCCTTCTGTTCTATCCTCAATCTAGATGCCCTTCTGTCCTCTATTCTCTCTGGATGCCTTTCTGTTCTCTTGTCTCTCTGGATGCCATTCTTTCCTCTCCACACTTTGGATGCCCTTTTGATTTCTCCTCTCACAAAATGCCCTTCAGTCCTGTTCTCTCTCTGGATGTCCTTCAGTCTTCTGCTCTCTCTATATGGGCTTCTGTTCTCTCCTATTTCTGGATTCTCTCCAGTTCTCTCATCTCTCTGGATGCACTTCTATTCTCTTTTCTCTCAGGATGTCCTTCTGTTCTCTCCTCTTTCTGGATGCCCTTCTGTTCTCTCCTCTCTCCAGATGTCCTTCTGGCTTCTTCTCTCATTGGATGCCCTACTGATCTCTCCTCTCTCTGGATGCCCTTCTGTCCTCTCCTCTCTCTGGATGCCGTTCTGTCTTCTCCTCTCTCTGGATGCCCTTCTGTTCTCTCCTCTCTCGGGATTCCCTTTTTGACATCTCCTCTCTCTGGATGTCCTTCAGTCCTCTTCTATCTCTGGATGTCCTTCAGTCTTCTGCTCTCTCTATATGGGCTTCTGTTCTCTCCTCTTTCTAGATTATCTCCTGTTCTTTCATCTCTCTGGATGCACTTCTGTTCTCTCCTCTCTCTGGATGCCCTTCTGTTCTCTTCTCTTTCCGGATGTCCTTCAGTCCTTTCCTCTCTGGATGCCATTCTGTATTCTCCTCTCTCTGAATACAGTTCTGATCTCTCCTCTCTCTGGATTCCCTTCTGTCTTCTCTCTCTGGATGCCCTTTTGTCCTCTCCTCTCTCTGGATACCCTTCTGTTCTCTCTTCTCTCTGGATGCCCTTCTGTCATCTCCTCACTCTGTATGGCCTTCTGCACTCTTTTCTGTGGATGCCCTTCTGTTCTCTCCTCTCTTTGGATGCCCTTCAGCTCTCTCTTCTATCTAGAGGCCATTCTGTCCTTTCCTCTCCCTGGATGCCCTTCTGTCTTCTCCTCTTTCTGGATGCCCTTCTGTTCTCTGCTCTCTCTAGATGCCCTACTGTCCTCTCCTCTCTCTGGATGCCCTTCTGTTCTCTCCTCTCTCTGGATTTCCTTTTTTCTTCTCCTCTCTCTGGATGCCCTTCTCTTCTATCCTCTCTCTGGATGCCCTTCTGTCCTCTATTCTCCCTAGATACCTTTCTGTTCTGTCATCTCTATGGATGCCCCTCTATCCTCTACTCTCTGCTGATGCCCTTTTGTCTTCTAATCTCTCCCTATGCCTTTCTGTTCTATCGTTTCTTCCCATGCCCTTCTGTCTTCTCCTCTCTCCCTATGCTCGACAATTTTCTCCTCACTCTAGATACTTTTCTGTCTTCTCCTCTCTGTAGATGCCCTCCTGATCTCTCCTCTCACTGGATGCCCTTCTGTCCTCTCCTCTCTCTGGATGCCCTTCTGTCTCCTCCTCACTCTGGATGCCCTTCAGTCCTCTTCTTTCACTGGATATCCTTCAGTCTTCTGCTCTTTCTGGATGGGATTCTGAACTCTACTCTTTCTGGATTCTCTCCTGTTCTCTGAGCTCTCTGGATGTTCTTCTGTTCTCTCTTCTCTCGGGATGTCCTTCTGTCCTCTCCTCTCTCTTAATGACATTCTGTCTTCTCCTTTCTCTGGATGCCCTTCTGTTCTCTCCTCTCTCTGGATGCCCTTTTGTCATATCCTCTCTCTGGATACCTTTCTATTCTCTCCTCTCTCTGGATGCCATTCTGTTCTCTCCTCTCTCTGGCTGCCCATGTGTCCTCTTCTCTCTGTGGATGCCCTTCTGTTCTCTTCTCTTTCTGGATGCCCTTCTGTCCTCTCCACTCTGGATGCCCTTCTGTCTTCTCTTCTCTCTGTATGCCCTTCAATTCTCTCCTCTTTCTGGATGCCCTTCTGTACTCTCTTCTCTCCAGATGCCCTTCTGTCTTCTCCTTTCTCTGAATGCCCTACTGTTCTCTCCTCTTTCTGGACGCTTTTCTGTCTTCACTCTCTGGATGCCCTCCTGCTGTCTCCTCTCTCTTGATGCCCTTCTGTTCTCTCTTCTTTCTGGATGCCCTTCTGTCTTCTCTTCACTCTGGATGGCTTTCTGTTCTCTCCTCTCTCTGTATGTGCTTCTGTCGTATCCTTTCTCTGGGTGCCCTTCTGACTTCTCCTCTCTCTGAATGCCCATCTGTTCTCTCCTCTCTCTCGATGCCCTTCTGTCTTCTCCTCTCTCTGGATGCCCTTCTGTTCTTTCCTCTCACTGGATGCCTTTCTGTCTTCTCCTCTCTCTGGATGTCCTTCTGCACTCTCCTGTCTCTGGATGCCCTTCTGTCATCTCCTTTCTCCGGATGACCTTCGGTCTTCTCCTCTCTCCAAATGCCCTTCTGTATAACCCGCACATGCACGCTCTTGCCCACGAAAGACGACATGCGCATCAGGATCCTTCCACAACAATATTTATTTCATCAATGAGGAGAGGAGACGGGACGGGGACAGGCGGGGGTCCGTGGTGCCAGCTTATATAATCCCTAGCTTGTCGTGTTTACACCCGATTGGCTGTTTGCCAGTAGTTTGCTCGTATCCTGCCCTGGTTTGGGCCGTGAGTTTGGCATCTCTAACCGTAGCGCTTATCCTATGGAACTAACTGCCTGAGAGGAAGTGGGCTGTATCCTGAGCGAGCTCGGCAGCTTGTAGTTTTTCTCTCTGCACTTTCCTAGCTGCCAGTTTGCGCGCTCCATCCCCCTCAAATGGAGCCTGAGCTCCGGCGCGGCTCATAACATCTCCCCCTTTCTGTTTTATTGATTGGGTAGGGTGAATCAGTTGTAACTGAGTGCAACTGTACAGTGAGGGAAAACAGAGGCCTGATCCCCTGTGCAAGTGGGGATATTGTAATGGGTTTATTTCCCATACCCATCCCAATGCCTTTTTTCGGGGAAAGGAGACCTCCTCTCCATGGTGCCCAGCAGCTGTCTGTGTGCATGGAGGGGGCTATGGCATCAAACCTTTATGCAATCAGGCATGTTTTCAGGAAATCTATCCACGTCCATGGAACATTCCTTGTCGAGTGCCCACTCGACAACCTCAACTGATAATAAGGCACTCTTTAAGGCTCATGTTAGAAGCCCAATAAAGGCCAGGAACACCTATCCCAGTGCAATGAGGTGAAGCCTCGATGGGGTGCAAAGGCTGTTCGTGGCTAAACAGTGAAGACAACTATTCACCACTACTTTGAGATATGGATTCAGTTTTTCCTCAGCATAGATAACCACACTGCTGGACTAGCTCCCTGCTCCATAGCCATAAGCGCTTGGGTAATGAGGGCCTTGTCACGTTTTTGTTGAGCTTTAAGCTTACAGACCAACCAAAGCATGAACACTAATCCACAGCATAGGGCTGCACCAAACAGGCCCACTCCCACCCACTCTTTAAAGAAAGAAAAAGCTGAAGAGATCCAGGAGTAAAGTCCTTCAGTCATCAACAGGTCAATTCTTGTTGCGTTGATGGTCACAATCGCTGCTCTCAATAACTCCATGGTTTCCTCAAATCATTCAGACCAGTTTCCTGTAAGATATAAAGACAATTTTCTAGACAAATTGGCAGCTCGAGTAAAATTTTGATACTGTACGCTAGTAATGCAAAGTGCTCCAAGTTTTCTTTCACATCCCAATTGGGACAATTGAAAGAGGATGTCTAATCTCTCTTCCACCAAATCAAGGCGTTGGTTAACAACCATCAGCCCGCCTTTTAACTGGGCTGTAGCAGATGCATGGGTATTCATAGCCTCCGTAACTGTAGCTGATATCTGGTTGAGTGTTGTACTTGTTTGTACAGATGAGGCCATGGCAACTCCAGCAGCAGTCGCAACAGCGGCTGCAAGAGATATAGCCGTTACAATGGCTGCAGTAATTCCAAAGTCTCTTTTCTGTCGAAATAGAGACAAGGTAGAGGCGGTCTCCACTGGAACTGGAATCCATCGTGGAACTCTAGCAACCATGGCTCTAGACGCCCATCGGGCATCCCAGCACAGAGACATTTCACAAGTCTCATTGGTGCAGTCTATAAATGAATTATTTGAAAGAATAAACAAGAAAGGAGGATAAACACAGACAGGGGTAGGTAAAAAATCTGTCTGCTTAATCAGAGTTTTATTCACTCCAGTGATCAACTGAGTTGCATCTGTTACTTGTGGAGCCCAATCACCTTCCTGTTTAACCATGGTTCCATTAATAATTCCCGTGAAATATGTCCTTCCAGCCACCCTGCCTTGAAGAAATACTAGGGAGTTAAGAGTAGTACAGCTACCATTAATTCCACAGAGTAGCCATTTGTGAAAAGGATTCATACTATGGCCCTGTAAAAAGGGGCCTTCTCTAATTACCGTATTAGCTTTGGGGTCCAACATCATGTTGGGTGAGAAAGAGAAAGTCTTATTGGCATCTGCCCATTGTGTTATACGGGACTGACATTCAGACCAGGGCAGAATTCCTCCCTCATCTTCTACGCTACAAAGAGGGGAGACTTTGGGTTGATGGGGGTACTCCCCGTCTGAGAAGTTAGGTGGTAAAAATGTCCCATTTAGCCAAATAGCTGATTGCCAAAAGGGTTGTGAGAACTCAGTATGTTTATTGTTTTTCTTAATTGTCGTTTTTGCCCATTTTCTCTGGTCATAAAACCATCCCAAAGCCCTCCTCGAGAGAGGTATACAGTCTCCATTCTCAGTTGTTTGAAAACAAAGAGAGCCTCGTTGTGGCAAGGAGTGAATCTCGCCTAATGGGGCCCTTGTAGGGTCATATGGCATATAGGGCAGATCTAGAGTCTTATTTGTTGTGAAGAATTTAGGAAAAACTGCTGCACTATGTCTGACCGGCATAGGTTTTGGAAAAGCAGATAGATAGAATAGCCCAACGATATTCTCCCCATATACTAGGAACCCAATTTTGGAGAATCATCATGAGGACTGGAATTAACTTCCAAGGAATCCATCGGTTCATTTCCAGGTGTTAGGATCTTTCTTGTCAATCTCTCAGGTAACCAGAACGGGTTATCTTCTTCCTGTGGAAAAACACAAATAGCTCCCCTGGATCTTATTAATATAGGATCCGGGCCTTTCCATTGATCAGTCAAGACATCTTTCCATTTGACCATTTCTTTTGGCCTGTCAGGCTCTAAGCAATGACGGTCAGCTGCCATATGGCCTTGACTGTCCACATTTAGAAAATTAAGAGTGAACAGTGCCATAGAGACTGTTACTCGTGGCACTGAGGGTAGAGCTTCCTCGACTCCCCCTCTTTGTCTTAATAAATAAGACTTGAGAGTGCGATGAGCCTGTTCTACAATGCCTTGTCCTTGAGGGTTATAAGGGAGACCCTTCAGATGAGTCACTCCCATTTGGCGACAGAATTGTCCAAATTTTTGAGAAGTGTAAGCTGGTCCATTGTCAGTTTTAAGGACTTTAGGCTATCCCCAAGCACTCCATGCTTCGAGGCAATGCTGAATAACATGGGCTGCTTTTTCTCCGGCTAATGGAGAAGCAAACATCACTCCAGAACAAGTATCAATAGAAACATGCAAATATTGCAATTTGCCAAAGGATGGGATATGAGTAACATCCATTTGCCAGATCTGTAGTGGCCTGATTCCTCGAGGGTTGATTCCAACATGAGGCACAGGTAAGAATTGACAGCAATTTTGACATTGAGTTATTATATCTCTAGCCTCTTTTCTAGTTATGTTAGATGGACGACGTAATGTCTCAGCTGTCACATGGAATCTTTTATAAAAGTCTTTAGCCAAGTCTAATTTTGGCGAAAGGGCAATTGTAATCAACTTTGTGGCTCGATCTGCCAGGTCATTTCCAAGGGACATGGGCCCCGGTAGACCTGAGTGAGCCCTAATATGTGTAATAAAAATAGGGAATCTTCTATTAACTAAAACAAACTGAATCTTTTGAAAAACTTTTACAAGTTTACTGGATGTCTTAATTATTCCAGCCAATTCTAAAACTTTTACTGCATTTACCACATAACAGGAATCTGAAACAATATTTAAGGGACCTGGAAAGATTTCCAGAACCTCTAACACCACGAAACATTCCACAATTTGAGGTGAAGTTTCATGGTATTGTTTGGATGTAACTTTGTTATTAACCACATAGGCACCTACTCCTGTTTTTGACCCATCTGTATAGACTACCATTCCATCAAGGAGTGGTTCCTGAGATATAATGCGTGGAAATACAATAGCTTGAGTTAAGGCAAATTGTAAAATGGGATGTTTGGGATAGTGATTATCTATCTGACCATTAAAGGAAGTGACCAACACCGCCCAAACATCAGAGGTAGCAGTTAATATTTGGACTTGATGGGCAGTATAAGGCACTATTAAAACCCTAGGTTCCCTTCCAAAATGAGTAATGGCTGCTTTTAGTCCACGAAGGGCAAGCTGAGCAACTGCATCTGGATACCATTCAATAATCTTTGCAGGAGAGGCATTGGGATGAACCCATAACAAAGGCCCATCCTGCCATAACACAGCAGTTGGTAAGTGTCTAGTTTTAAAAACACATAAGTCAAAGGCTTTGGTTTCATCTATGCGTTTTAGCTGGGCATCTTGTAAGGCACTTTCTACCACTTGTAGAGCACGGCTTGCAGCTGGTGTTAAAGCTCTTGGTGAGGAAATATGAGCATCCCCTTCTAAAATATCAAACAAAGGTTTAAATTCAACAGAGGGAATTTTTAAGAATGGTCTCAACCAATTTATATCACCCAATAATTTTTGAAAATCATTCAAAGTGTGTAAATGGTCTCTGGGAATCTCTAATTTCTGAGGAACTATTTTTTCTGGGTAAATAACTGTTCCCAGAAAAGAGCCAATTTCTGAAATTTGAACTTTCTCAGTAGCAATATGCAGGCTCCATTGTTCCAGGGTTTTTAGTAATAAAGGGTATGAGGTCTGTAAAATATCTAATTCCTTATGACACATGAGAATGTCATCCATGTAATGAGCCAGCAACAAAGAGGGAAATTGCTTCCTAATTGGCTCAAGGGCCATTTGTACATATAGCTGACATATAGTGGGGCTATTGGCCATGCCTTGAGGCAAAACTTTCCACTGATATCTTTTGTCTGGTTCAAAGTGATTAACAGCAGGTAAGGTAAATGCAAATCTTTGTCTATCTTGTGGGCATAAAGGAATGGAGAAAAAACAATCTTTAATGTCTATAATAATAATCCTCCATTGCTTAGGTAAAGCAGAAAGTAAAGGTAGGCCTCGTTGTACAGAGCCAAATAGCCGCATCTGTGCATTTATGGCCCTTAAATCATGAAGAAGTCTCTATTTACCTGACTTCTTTTTTATGACAAAAATAGGTGTATTCCAAGGAGAGGTAGAAGGCTCTAAATGACCAAGCTGTACTTGTTCTTTAATTAACCTTGTAGCAGCTTCTAATTTCTCAGAGGATAGGGGCCATTGAGGAACCCATATGGTCTCCTCCGTAAGACAGGGTATGGGCATAGAACCCTCAATGGCAACTAGGGAAAACCCAAACCTTGTCTTCCTGTACTACTCTCTTGTGAGATTGGGCTTAACCTTCCTTGTTCTTTTCTGCCAAGGCCTTTTCCTTCCTTATATCCCATCTTTTTCATAATATCGATGGCTTGTTGAGAGTACTCATTAGTTAATGTTAATCCTAGGTCTTGTAAGATGTCTCTTCCCCAGAGATTAACAGGGAGAGGAAGCACATAAGGTATAAAGCTTCCTGTTTGACCTTCTGGTGCCTGCCAAGTCAATGAGCATGAACTGACTGCAGGGCTGGCTTTATATCCCAACCCTTGTAAGGAGTGGGATGATTGTGTAACAGGCCACGCCTTAGGCCACCAGTTGGAGGCAATACTTCTGTCAGCTCCTATGTCCAGAATTCCGATAAAGTTCTTTCCCTCTATCATTAATTGTAAGGTGGGTCTAGTTTTAAGGTCAACTACCAAGTGAGCAAAGTCAGTTCCTGAAGAACCAAGTCCCTTGGCATCTCTAGGCACCCCAGTGGATGGGAAACAATTATGTAAATTTGGAAAAACAACCAATTGAGCAATCCTATCTCCAGGAGAGATAGAAAATATACCTCGTGGACAAGAACAGAGAACTTGAAGTTCCCCAGTATAATCTTGGTCTATCACACCAGGATGAACCACAAGCCCTTTCAAGGTAAGAGAGGAGCAACCTAGAATGAGGCCAACACTTCCCTCAGGCAGGGGGCCTTTAAAATCAACTGTAATAGGTTGTACACCCATATGAGGCATTAATAAGGATCGGGAGGTGGAGCAGAGGTCCAATCCTGTGGAGCCTCTTGTAGCTCTGTGGCTAGAAGTGTCCTCTGGTTGCTGATTTGTGTCCCATATTTTTTGGGGCCCTGGGATCTGGGGCCCTGAAATCTGTTTTTTGGAATACTTTGATCTCTTCCCACTGGTGGGGAATCATGTTGAATAAGCTTTCCCTGAATATTTCGAACTGAGCGACACTCATTAGCCTAATGATAACCTTTTCTGCATTTTGTACAAAGCCCTGGAGTTCTTTTTTGTGTGGAAACACGACATTCTCGTTTCAAATGACCTGGTTTGCCACAGTTGTAGCAGACTTTATGGCTGCCAGGACTAGAGCGGTTTTGGCTTTGTAAGATAGCCGCTGCAAGGCCAGCATTAGTAAGAGGGCCTCCAAGTCCTCGGCAAACTTTTATCCAGTCTGTTAACCCTTTGTTTCTTCTAGGGGTAATGACTGCCTTGCATTCTGGTGAGGCATTTTCATACACCAGTTGTTCTATCAATGGTTTGACTCGCTCTGGGTCTCCAAAAATTCTGCCTGCTGTTTCTGTCATCCTAGCCACAAAGTCTGAGAATGGCTCTTGGGGGTCTTGTAATATTTTTGTTAGGTGTCCCCTGGCCTCACCTTTCTTGGAGAGGGCCTTCCATGCTTTAATAGCAGCAGCTGAAATTTGGCCATATGCTCCCCAATCGTAATTTGTTTGATCATTAACATACTGTTTTTGTCCTGTTAACAATTCAAATGTCCACTCTCTTTGATTGCCTTCTGTATTGGCATTGGCCCTTGCCTGTACTTGAGAAGCATCATGCCATAAGGCTTTCCATTCCATGTACTGTCCCATATTAGGGAGAGCAGCTTTTACTGTACTTTGCCAATCATTCGGAGTCATAGCCATAGTGGCAAGTCTCTCAAGCTGCATGACTGTAAAATTAGCATCAACTCCGTATCTGTTAACTGATTCAGCAAGTTCCTTAATGGGACCATATTCTACCGGTGCATAGACTCGACCTCCTTCCGCAACCTCAAACACCGGAAAGGCCTGCAACAACTTTTTCTTATCTCCCTTTGACAGGAAGGAATCTGAGCAGCGCTTCTCCGCATAAGGCTTCTCCACATAAGGTGGAGGGGCACTGGAAACAATGGTTTGGGAGAGTGCAACAGGCTGAGAAGCCATGCAGTACCTATTTCCTGTTTTCTTCTGCTTTCCAGTTTGCAGCGGCAGCTGCTTATCATAGTAGGCTGTCTGTTTATCTGAGATTTCCTCCTCAGAGGAGCTGAGTTCCTCTGGCTCGCAATTATCAATTCTCAAGGCTTTCAGTTCCTGTACCGGATACAGGGGTTTTCTTTCTGGAGCCTTGGTTCCCTCCCTACCTTTCTCTTCTAAGGTATATCTTTCCCTATTTTTCTTCTCCGTATATTTCTCACTCAGGGTGTGCTTCCCCTTATCTCTCTCTTCCATAGACTGTGAGTCTTTGGAAGGGCCTGATACTTCTGGTATACCTTTTTCCTTTTTTCTGCAAGCTCTCAATCTCTTATTCCACTCTGATTCTGACATGCTGTTCTGAAGGTCTTCTAGCACCCCCTGGCCTGTCGCTATAGCCAGATTGCATTTCTCATCCAGTAGACATGACCTAACTAGCTTCCACAGTGGTCTAGTTCCAGGCATTAATTTCCCATTCTGCTGTTCTCTAAGCAAATCACCCTCCAGTTTGTCCCAGGAAGCGAGCGTTAGTGACCCTCAGCAGATATACCAGGGAGCTATGCGATCCACTTCCTTTACAAACCTCTGCAAAGTCTTGGTGGGAACTTTTAATTCATGTTGCCTTAAGAGTGATTGAAGAGCCGTAACCACAGAATGTGAAGTTCCCATGCTGTCCTCTTACGTACAAGAGGAGCGAAAACACAGGGAGGGGTGCTGCGGCTTATATACAACCGACTAACCACGCCCAATGGCTGCAAGTTTCTTTTTAAAAGTGTCCCGTTTATAAGAATATTTGTGGAAGCAGAATGAAACCAAAAGGAACAGAATGAGTGCTACCAGAACAATAGCGAAGGCTTCAAGGGCTCCTGCTAGCTGAAAATAAAAATGCATGCCTTTCAGAGCTTACCTCGTCTTGTGGTTCTGAATCCTGCTCCGCAAAAGCGGGGGGTCCCCGTCTGTGGCACCAGCGGTGGTGTGGCTTAACAACCCGGGTCTCGGCACCAGCTATAACCCGCACGTGCACGCTCTCGCCTGCGAAAGACGACACACGCATCAGGATCCTTCCACAACAATATTTACTTCATCAATGAGGAGAGGAGATGGGACGGGGACAGGCGGGGGTCCGTGGTGCCGACTTATATAACCCTTAGCTTGTCGTGTTTACACCCGATTGGCTGTTTGCCAGTTTGCTCGTATCCTGCCCTGGTTTCGGCCATGAGTTTGGCGTCTCTAACCGTAGCGCTTATCGTATGGAACTAACTGCCTGAGTGGAAGTGGGCTGTATCCTGAGCGAGCTTGGCAGCTTGTAGTTTTTCTCTCTGCACTTTCCTAGCTGCCAGTTCACGTGCTCCATCCCCCTCAAATGGAGCCTGAGCTCTGGCGCGGCTCATAACACTTCTGTTCTCCCCTCTCTCTGGATTCGGTTCTGTCTTCTCATTCTCTGGACGCACTTCTGTTCTCTCCTCTATATAGAAGACCTTCTGTCTCCACCTCTCTGTAAGGCCTTCTGTACTATTTTCTGTGGATGCCCTTCTATCCTCTCCTCTCTCTGGATGCCCTTCAGAGCTCTCTACTATCTGGAGGCCATTATGTCCTCTCTTCTCTCTGGATGCCCTTTTGTCTTCTCCTCTTTCTGGATGTCCATCTGTTCTCTCCTCCCTCTATATGCCCTACTGTCCTCTCCTCTCTCTGGATACCCTTCTGTCCTATATTCTTCCTGCATGCTCTACTCTCTTCTTTGCTCTCTGGATGCCCTATTGTTCTCTCCTCTCTATGTATGCCGTTCTGTTCTCTCTTCTCTCTGGATTCCCTTTTTGCTTTCTCTTCTCTCTAGATGCCCTTCTGTCCTCTATTCCCTCTGGATGAATTTCTATTCTCTTGTCTCTCTGGATGCCATTCTGTCCTCCTCTCTTTGGATGCCCTTTTTCTTCTCCTCTCTCTGGATGCTCTTCAGTCCTCTTCTCTATCTGGATGTCCCTCAGTCTTCTGCTCTCTCTATATGGGCTTCTGTTCTCTCCTCTTTCTAGATTCTCTCCTGTTCTCTCATTTCTCTGGATGCACTTCTGTTCTCTCCTCTCTCTGGATGCCCTTCTGTTCTCTTCTCTTTCCGGATGCCCTACAGTCCTCTCCTCTCTGTATGCCATTCTGTATTCTCCTCTCTCCGAATACAGTTCTGATCTCTCCTCTGTATGGATTCCCTTCTGTCTTCTCTCTCTGGATGCCCTTTTGTCCTCTCCTCTCTCTGGATACCCTTCTGTTCTCTCTTCTCTCTGGATGCCCTTCTGTTCGCTTCTTCCCAATGCCCTTCTGTCCTCTCTTCTGTGGATGACTTTCTGTCTGCTCCTCTCTCCGAATGTGCTTCTGTTCTCTCCTCACTCTGGAATCCCTTCTGTCTTCTCCTCTCTGTAGATGCCCTCCTGATCTCTCCTCTCACTGGATGCTATTCTGTCCTCTCCTCTCTCTGAATGTCCTTCTGTCTTCTCCTCTCTCTGGATGCCCTTCTGTTTTCTCCTCTCTCTGGATGCCCTTCTGTTCTCTCCTATTTCTGGATGCCCTTCTGTATTCTCCTCCCTCTAGATGACCTTCTGTCCTCTCCTTTCCATGGATGCCCTTCTGATTTCTCCTCTCTCTGGATGTCTTTCTGTTCTCTCCTCTCTCTGGATCCCTTCTGTCCACTCCTCTCTCTGGATGCCCTTCTTCACTCTCCTCTCTCTGCATGCCCTCCTGTCCTCTCTTCTATCTGGATGCCCTTCTGTTCTCTCCTCTTTTTGGATTCCCTTCTTTTCTCTCCTCTCTCTGGATGCCCTTCTGATCTCTCCTCTCTCTGTATTCCCTTTTTTCTTCTCCTCTCTCTGGTTGCCCTTTTCTTCTATCCTCTCTCTAGTTACTCTACTGTCCACTATTGTATCTGGATGCCTTTCTGTTCTCTCGTCTCTCTTGGTGCCCTTCTGTGCACTCCTCTCTCTGGATGCCCTTCTGTCCTCTCCTATAACTGCATGTCCTTATGTCTTCTCCTCTATTGCTATGCCGTTCTGTTCTCTCTTCTCTCCCGATGTCTTTCTGTCTTCTCCTCTCTCTGGATACACTTCTGTCTTCTCATTTCTCAAGATGCCCTTCTGTTCTCTCATCTCACTGGATGCGATTCTGTCCTCTCCTCACTATTGATTTTCTTCTGTTCTCACCTCTGTCTGGTTTCCCTTTTTGTCTTCTCCTCTCTCTGGGTGCCCTTCTCTTCTCTCCTCTCTCTAGATGACCTTCTGTCATCTATTCTCTCTGGATGCCCTTCTGTTCTCTTCTCTTTACGGATAACCTTCTGTCCTTTCCTCTCTGGATGCCCTTCTCTATTCTCCTCTCTACATGACCTTCTGTCCTCTATTCTCTCTGGATGTTCTTATGTTCTCTCCTGTCTCGTGATGGTCTTCTGTCTTCTCCACTGTCTTGATACCGTTCTATTCTCTAATCTATCTTGACGCCCTTCTGTCTTCTCTGCCCTCTGGATGCCATTCTGTTCTCTCCTCTCTGTGGATGTGTTTCTGTCTTCTCCTCTTTCTCGATGCCCTTCAGGTCTCTCCTGTCTCCGGATGCCATTCTGTTCTCTCCTCTCTGTGGATGTGTTTCTGTCTTCTCCTCTTTCTCGATGCCCTTCAGGTCTCTCGTGTCTCTGGATGCCCTTCTGACCTCTCCATTCAATTGATGCCCATGTGTTCTCTTTTCTCTCTGGATG
The DNA here is from genome assembly GCF_011762505.2 of Arvicanthis niloticus. NCBI lineage: Eukaryota > Metazoa > Chordata > Mammalia > Rodentia > Muridae > Arvicanthis > Arvicanthis niloticus. The sequence goes on from NC_047664.1 coordinate 215,960, forward strand.
AACCTCTGTTCTCTCCTCGATCTAGATGCCCTTCTGTCTTCTTTTCTCTCTGGATAGCTTTCTGTTCTCTCCTCTCTCTGGATCCTGTCGGTCTTCTCCTCTCTCTGGATGCCCTTCTTTGCTCTCCTCTCTCTGGATGCACTTCTGTCCTCTCCTAGCTCTGTATGGCCTTCTGTCTTCTCCTCTACTTACGAGGTTCTGTTCTCTCATCTCCCACATTGCCCTTCTGTGTTCTCCTCTCTCTGGATGCCCGACAAGTTTCTCCTCACTCTGGATACCGTTCTGTCTTCTCCTCTCTCTAGATGACCTTCTGTTCTCTCCTCTCACTGGATGCCATTCTGTCCTCTCCTATATCTGGATGCCCTTCTGTCTTCTCCTCTCTCCGGATGAACTTCAGTCCTCTTCTCTCTCTGGATGTCCTTCAGTCTTCTGCTCTCTCTGGATGGGCTTCTGTTCTCTCATTTCTCTGGATGCCCTTCTGTACTTTCCTCTCTCTGGATGCCCTTCTGTTCTCTCCTCTCTCTGGAGGCCCTGTGTCCTCTACTCTCTCTGGATGCCCTTCTATTCTCCTCTCTCTGGATACTCTTCTGTTCTGTTCTTTTTCCGTATGCCATTTTTTCCTATCCTCTATGGATGCCCTTATATTCTCTCCTCCCTCAGGAAGCCCTTCTGTCTTCTCCTTTCTCTGAATGTCCTTCTGTGCTCTCCTCTCTCTGGATGTGCTTCTGTCCTCTCCTCTTACTGGGTGCCCTTCTGTATTCTACTCTCTCTGGATGCCCTTCGGTTCTCTACTCACTCTGGATGACATTCTATCCTCTTCTCTGTCTGGATGTTCTTCAGTCTTCTGCTCACTCTAGATGCCCTTCTGTTCTCTCCTCTTTCGAGATTCTCTTCTATTCTCTCATCTGCCTGGATGCCCTTCTGTTCTTTCCTCTCTCGGGATGCCCTTCTTTCCTCTCCTCTCTCTGGATGCCCTTTTGTTTTCACCTCACTCTGGATGCCCTTCTGTTCTCTTCTCTTTCCCGATGCCCTTCTGTCCTCTCCTCTCTGGATGCCCTTCTGTCTTCTCCTATCTTTGGATGCCCTTATGTCTTCTCCTCACTCCAGATGCGCTTAATTCCTCTTTTCTCTCTGGATGTCCTTCAGTCTTCTGCTCTTTCTGGATGGACTTCTGTTCTATCCTCTTTCTGGATTCTTTCCTGTTCTCTCATCTCTCTGGATGTGCTTCTGTTCTCTCTTCTCTCGAGATGTCCTTCTATCCTCTCCTCTCTCTGTATGACCTTCTGTCTTCTCCTTTCTAGGATGCCCTTCTGTTCTCTCCTCTCTCTGGATGCCCTTTTGTCCTCTCCTCTCTAGAGATACCGTTTTGTCCTCTCCTCTCTCTGGAGTCCCTTTTTTCTTCTCCTCTCTCTGGATACCCTTCTCTTCTATCCGCTCTCTAGATGCCCTTCTGTCCTCTATTCTATCTGGATTCCTTTCTGTTCTCTCATCTTAATGGATGCCCTTCTGTGCTCTCCTCTCTCCTGATGCCTTTCTGACTTCTCTTCTCTTTGGACTCACTTTTGCTCTCTCCTCTCTGGATGCCATTGTGTCCTCTCCTAATTATGGATGTTCTTCCGTTCTCTCCTCTCTCTGGATTCCCTTTTCGTCTTCTCCTCTCTCTGGATGCCCTTCTCTACTCTACTCTCTCTAGATGCCCTTCTGTCCTCTATTCTCTCTGGATGCACTTCTGTTCTCTTCTATTTCCGGATGCCCTTCTGTCCTCTCCTCTCTAGATGCCATTCTCTCTTCTCCTCTTTCTACATCCCCTTGTGTCCTCTACTCTCACTGGATGCCCTTCTGTCCTCTCCTCTCTCTGGATTCTCTTGTGTCTTTTCCTCTCTTCAGATGCCCTTCTTTCCTCTTCTTTCTCTGGATGTACTTCAGTCTTCTTCTTTGTCTGCATGCCTGTCTGTTCTCTCTTTTTTCTGGATTCTCTTTTGTTCTCTCAGCTCTCTGGATGCCCTTCTGTCCTCTCCTCTCTCTCTGGATACCCTTTTGTCCTCTCCTATTTCTGGATATCCTTCTGTATTCTTCTCTCTCTAGATACCTTTCTGTCTTCTCCTCTCTCTGGATGGCTTTCTGTTCTCTCCTCTCTCTGGATCCCTTCTGTCCTCTCCTCTCTCTGGATGCCCTTCTGTCCTCTCCAATCTCTGGATGCCCTTCTGTCTTCTCCTCTCCCTATGACCTTGTTTTCTCTCGTCTCTCCCGATGCCCTTCTGTATTCTCGTCTCTCTGGATGCCCGACAATTTTCTCCTCACTCTGGATAACTTTCTGTCTTTTCAACTCTCTAGATGACCTTCTGTACTCTCCTCTCACTGGATGCCATTCTGTCCTCTCCTCTCTGTGGATGCCCTTCTGTCTTCTCCTCTCTCCGGATGCCCATCAGTTCTCTTCTTTCTCTGGATGTCCTTTGGTCTTCTGCTATCTCTGGATGAGCTTCTGTTCTCTCCTCTTTTTGGATTCTCTCCTGCTCTCTCACCTCTCTGGAAATGCTTCTGTTCTCTCCTTTCTCTGGATGCCCATTCGTCCTCTCCTTTCTAGGAATACCATTTTGTCCTCTCCTCTCTCTGGATGCCCATTTATATTCTCCTCTCTCTTTATGCCCTTCTGTGTTCGGCCTTGGACGAGGTAACTCCATTTAACCTGTTACTTTCAGTCACGTAGGACAGGTAGAGGGCGTTATTAACAAGTCTCTACCTCCAGAGATTTAAATATTAATGAATTATCAAAAGGCCAGGGGCATAGCTAATTAAGTTATTCCCTCCCTTTTCTCCCTTCCCTATAAGACTGGTCTCCCCTGGCCTTTGGCTGGGGAAGCGCACAACACCTGCATCCATTCACCATGCCATGAACAATAAAAGCTTTGGAAAACCGGACTCCACGTGTCCATGGTCTCTCTGCCTGATCCCCAGCTTTTGGAACCCTGGAACCTTGCCGATGCAGCCACCGGCCAGCCCACCGACAGCTGCGTGAATGTGACATCCTCCGCTGGCGGCGCGGGAAGCCCTGATGCCGGAATGCCCTGAGACTCTGTTGCTGGACTCCCTCCACTTCCCCCCGCCCGCGAGATTTCTGCCCCACAGATGGCGCCCAACGTGAGGCTCGACCACCCATGCATCTACAAGAAAAATCCTGGCTGAATCTGCTAAGCAAATATACTTCCTGAGATGTGAAGTCTCTTGGTCCTCTCTCAGCGCGCCCCGCGTGCTCCCCGCCTCCATTCTGCCAGAGTTCCAAGACCCCAGACAGAGGCCAATCTCGGCGTATGGATCTACTGCCCATGCGACCCACACATCCTCCCGTTTTGCCGCGCCCACCCATCGCCCAAGGCTTGGGCCCAAAACGGAGATTTACCACCGAGAGACTCCTACTGCAGAGTCTGCTTTACACACTGCGAGTGCCCTGCTTAGCCCCTGCTCCTCTACAATAGCCCTATCTCTGACATAGGATGGTGCAGACCAGCGACAGAGACCCACACTCGTGCACCCATGCATGAGCCTACATTGTTTCCCACAGGTGGTGGACAACGTGCGCAGAGCCAGCTCCACAAGCGCCCCCCGCTGGTGTCTGCAAAAACCGTGAGTAACATCTCTCTCTGTCCACCCTACCCCCTCTTTCTTTCTCTGATTCTTAGCTATAGCCTAACCCCTGCCTAATACAAAAGAACTAGGTCTCTCTCCCCATGTGTTCTCCAGCTCAAGGACAAGATGGCTGCGGCTTCTTAGCCCCCCACTCTTCCCATTCCCCCAGCTCCACAGAGGGGATTCCTTCAGAGCTAATAGCTGTCTTTCAAGCCACAGCACCTGCTGTAACCCTCTTTCTAAGACTCCCTTGGCTGAGAGACTCCTTCTCGCGGCTGAAACCGTTCTGTCTTCTCCTCTCTCTAGATGCCCTTCTGTTCTCTTGTCTCACTGGATGCCATTCTGTCCTCTCCTCACAATGGAAGCACTTCTGTTCTCTCCTTTCTCTGGATTCCTTTTTTGTCTTCTCCTCTCTCTGGATGCCCTTCTCTTCTTTCCTCTCTCTAGATTCCCTTCTGTCCCCTATTTTATCTGGATGCCTTTTTGTTCTCTCATCTCTCTGGATTCCCTTCTGTGCTCTCTTCTCTCTGGATGCCCTTCTGTCCTCTCCTCTAACTGGATGCCCTTCTGACTTCTCCTCTCTCCCTATGTCCTTCTGTTCTCTCATCTCTCACGATTCCCTTCTGTCTTCTCCTCTCTCTGGATACCCGACAATTTACTCCTCTCTCTAGATAGCCTTCTGTCTTCTCCTCTCTCTAGATGCCCTTCTGTCCTCTATTCTCTCTGGATGCCTTTCTGTTCTCTCGTCTCTCTGGATGCCCTTCTGTGCTCTCCTCTCTCTGGATGCCCTTCTGTACTCTCCTCTAACTGGATGCCCTTCTGTCTTCTCCTCTCAATTTATGCCCTTCTGTTCTCTTGTCTCTCACGATGCCCTTCTGTCTTCTCTTCTCTCTGGATACCCGACAATTTTCTCCTCTCTCTAGATACCCTTCTGCCTTCTCCACTCTCTAGATGCCCTTCTGTCCTCTATTCTCTCTGGATGCCTCTGTTCCCTAATCTTTCCAGATGCCCTTCTTTCCTCTCCTCTTTCAGCATGCCCGTCTATCCTCTTTTCCATTTGGATGCCTTCTCTCTTCTCCTCTTTCCTGATGCCCTTTTGTTCTCTCCTCACTCTAGAAGCCCTTCTGTCTTTTCCTCTCTCTGGATGCCCTTCTGTCCTCTCCTGTCTCTGGATACCATTACTTCCTAACCTCACTCTGGGTGCCCTTCTGTATTCTAAACTCACTGGATGCCCTTCTGTCAACACCCCTGTCTGCATGCCCTTCTATCTTCTTCTCTCTCTTGATGCGCTTCTCTTCTCTCATTTCTCTGGATGCCCTTCTGTCATCTCCTCTCTCTGGATGGCTTTCTGTTCTCTCCCCTCTCTAGATCCGTTTTGTCCTTTCCTCTCTCTGGATTCCTTTCTGCACTCTCCTCTCTCTGGATGCCCTTCTGTTCTCTCCTCTCTCTAGATGCCTTTCTGTCCTCTCCTCTCTATGGATGCCCTTCTGTTCTCTCCTCTCTATGGATTCCATTTTTGTCTTATCCTTTATCTGGATGCCCTTCTCTTCTCTCCTCTCTCTAGATGCCCTTCTGTTCTCTATTCTATCAGGATGCCTTTCTGTTCTCTCGTCTCCCTGGGTGCCCTTCTGTGCTCTCCTCCCTCTGGATGCCCTTCTGTACTCTCCTCTAACTGGATGCCCTTCTCTCTTCTCCTCTCTCTTTATGCCCTTCTGTTCTCTCATCTCTCATGATGCCCTTCTTTCTTCTCCTCTTTCTAGATACCCGACAAATTTCTTCTCTCGCTAGATACCCTTCTGTCTTCTCCTCTCTCTAGATGCCCTTCTGTTCTCTCATCTCACTGGATGCCATTCTGTCCTCTCCTCACTATGGATGCCCTTCTATTCTCTCCTCTCTCTGGATTCCATTATTTTCTTCTCTTCTCTCTGGATGCCTTTCTCTTCTCTCCTCTCTCTAGATTCCCTTCTGTCCCCTATTGTATCTGGATGCCTTTCTGTTCTCTCGTCTCTCTGGATGCATTTTGTGATCTCCTCTCTCTGGATGCCCTTCTGTCCTCTCCTCTAACTGGATGCCCTTCTGTCTTCTCCTCTCTCCCTATGCCCTTCTGTTCTCTTGTCTCTCACGATTCCTTTTTGTCTTCTCCTCTCTGGATACCTGACAATTTTCTCCTCTCTCTAGATACCCTTCTGTCTTCTACTCTCTCAAGATGCCCTTCTGTCCTCTATTCTCTCTGGATGCCTTTCTGTTCACTCGTCTCTCTGGATGCCCTTCTGTGCTCTCCTCTCTCTGGATGCCCTTCTGTCCCCTCCTCGAACTGGATGCCCTTCCATCTTCTCTGCACTCCCTATGCCCTTCTGTTTTCTCATCTTTCCCGATGCCCTTCTGTCTTCTCCTCTTTCTAGATGCACTTTTGTTTTCTCATCTCACTGGATGCCATTCTTTCCTCTTCTCTCTCTGGATGCCCTTCTTCTCCTCTCTATGGATGTCCTTCAGTCTTCTTCTCTCTCTGGATGGGCTTCTGTTCTCTCCTCTTTCTGGAATCTCTCCTGTTCTGTCCTCTTTCTGGATGTGCTTCTGTTCTCTCTTCTCTCGGGATGTCCTTCTGTCCTCTTTTTCTCTCTGGATGCCTGTCTGTCATCTCCTTTCTCCTGATGCCCTTCTTTTCTCTCCTCTCTCTTGATGCCCTTTTGTCCTCTCCTTTATCTGGATACCCTTCTGTTCTCTCCTCTCTCTGGATGCCCTTCTGTCTTCTCCTCTCTTTGGATGCGCATTTGCTCTCTCCTCTCTCTGGATGCCCTTTTGTTCTCTCCTCTTTCCAGATGCACTTCTGTCTTCTCCTCTCTCTGGATGCCCTTCTGCTGTCTCCTCTCTCTGGATGCCCTTCTGTCAACACCTCTCTCTGCATGCCCTTCTATCTTTAATCTGGATGCCCTTCTCTTCTCTCCTCTCTCTGGATGCCCTTCTGTCTTCTCCTCTTTCTTGATCGCTTTCTGTTCTCTCCTCTCTCTGGATCCCTTTTGTCATTTCCTCTCTCTGGATGCCCTTCTGCACTCTCCTCTCTCTGGTTGCCCTTCTGTTCTCTCCTTTCTCTGGATTCCCTTTTGTATTCTCCTCTCTCTGGATGCCCTTTTGTTCTCTCCTCTTTCTAAATACCTTTCTCTTCTCTCCTCTATCTAGATGCCCTTCTGTCTTCTCTCTCTGGATGCCCTTCTGCTCTCTCCTCTCTCTGGATGACCTTCTGTCCTCTCCTTTCTCTGGATGAACTTCTGTATTCTCCTCTCTCTGGATGCAGTATTATTCTCTCCTCACTCTGGATTCTCTTCTGACTTCTCCTCTCTTTTGATGCCCTTCTGTTCTCTCCTCTCCATGGATGCCCTTCTGTCCTCTCCTCTCCATGGATGTTCTTCTGAACTCTCCTCACTCTGGATGCCGTTCTCTTCACTCTTCTCTATAGATGCCCTTCTGTTTTCTCCACTCTGTGTTTCTTTCTGTGCTCTCCTCTTTCTGGATGCCCTTCTTCACTCTGATCTCTCTGGATGGCTTTCTGTTCTCTCCTCTCTGGATCCCTTCTGTCCTCTCCTCTCTCTCTATGCCCTTCTTCATTCTCCTCTCTCTGGATGCCCTTCTGTCCTCTCCTCTCTCTTTATGCCCTTCTCTTCTCTCCTCTCTCTGGATTCCCTTCTGACTTCTCCTCTCTCTGGATACCCTTTTATTCTCTCCACTTTCTAAATGCCCTTCTGTTCTCTCCTCTCTTTGGATGCCCTTCTGTCTTCTCTCTATGAATGCCCTTCTGCTCTCTCCTCTCTCTGGATGCCCATCTGTCCTCTCCTCTCTCTGGATGCCCTTCTGTCTTCTCCTCTCTCTGGATGCCGTACAAATCTCTCCTCACTCTAGATTCTCTTCTGTCTTCTCCTCTCTTTGGATGCCCTTCTGTTCTCTCCTCTCAATGGATGCCCTACTGTCCTCTCCTCTCTCTGGATGCCCTGCTGTCTTTTCCTCTCTCCAGATGCCCTTCTATTCTCTTCTCACTCTGGATGTCCTTCAGTCTTCTACTGTCTCTCCATGCCCTTCTGTTCTCTCCTTTTTCTGGATTTTCTTCTGTTCTCTCTGTTTCCATGGATGCGCTTCTGTTCTCTCCTCTCTCGGGATCCCAATCTTTCTTCTCCTCTCTCTGGGTGCCCTTCTGTCTTCTCTTCCCTCTAGATGCCCTTCTGTCCTCTCCTTTCCATGGATGCCCTTCTGATTTCTCCTCTCTCTGGTTGGTCTTCTGTTCTCTCCTCTCTCTAGATGCCCATCTGTCTTCTCCTGACTCTGGATGGCTTTCTGTTCTCTCCTCTCTCTGGATCCCTTCTGTCCACTCCTCTCTCTGGATGCCCTTCTTCATTCTCCTCTCTATGGATGCCCGTCTGTCCTCTCTTCTCTCTGGATGCCCTTCTTTCCTCTCCTCCCTATGGATGCCCATCTTTTCTCTCCTCTTTCTGGATTCCCTTTTTGTCTTCTCCACTCTCTGGATGCCCTTCTCTTCTCGTCTCTCTCTAGATGTCCTTCTGTCCTCTATTCTAACTGGATGCATTTCTGTTCTCTCCTCTCTCTGCATGCCCTTCTGTCTTCTTCTCTGTCTGGAGGCCCTTCTGTCTTCTGCTCTCTCCTGATGCCCTTCAGTCCTCTTTGCTCTCTCTGGATGTTCTTAAGTCTTCTGCTCTCTCTGGATGGGCTTCTTTTCTCTCCTCTTTCTGGATTCACTGCTGTTCTCTCATCTCTCTGGATGCGCTTCTGTTCTCTCTTCTCTCGGGATGTCCTTCTATCCTCTCCTCTCTCTGTATGTCCTTTTGTCCTCTCCTCTGTTGATGCCCTTCTGTATTCTCCTTCTCTCCAAAGTGCCCTTCTGTTCTCTTCTCTCTGGATTCCTATTCTTTCTTCTCCTCTTCTGGATGTGCTTCTGTTCTCCCCTATTTCTGGATTCCCTTCTGATCTCTCCTCTATACAGATGCCCTTCTGTATTCTCCTTTCTCAGGATGCCCTTCTGTTCTCTCCTCTCACAGGATACCCTTCTGTCTTCTACTCTCTCTGGATGCTCTTCTGCTCTCTCCTATCTCTGGATGCCCTTCTGCTTTATATTCTCTCTGGAGGTCCATTCTGTCATCTCCTCTCTCTGGATGCCCTTTTGTCTCCTCCTATCTCCCGATGACCTTCTGTCTTCTCCTGTTTCTGGATGCCCTTCTGTTCTCTGCACTCTCTAGATGCCCTACGGTTCCCTTCTCTCCTTGGTTGCCCTTCTGTCCTCTGCTCTCTTAGGATGCCCATCTGTCCTCTTCTCCATCTGGATACCTTCTCTCTTCTCCTGTTTGCGGATGCCATTCCTTTTTCTCCTCTCTCTGGAAGCCCTTCTGTCTTCTCCTCTCTCTGGATACCTCTCTGTTCTCTCCTCTCTCTGGATGCCCTTCTGTGCTCTCCTCTCTATGGGTGTCTGTTTGTATTCTCCTCTCTCTGGATGCCCTTCTGTTCTCTCTTCCCTCTGGATGACATTCTGTGCCTCTCCTCTCTCTGGATGCCCTTCTGTCCTCTCCTCTCTCCCATGCCTTTCTGTCTTCTCCTCTCTCTGGATGCCATTCTTGTCTCTCCTCTCTCTGGATGCCCTTCTGACCTCTGCTTTCAATGGATGCCCTTTTGTTCTTCTTCTCTCTCTGGATGAACTTCTGTTCTCTCCTCTCTCTAGATGCCCTTCTGTCTTCTCCTCTCACTGGATGGCTTTCTGTTCTCTCCTCTCTCTGGATCCCTTCTGTCCTCTCCTCTCTCTGGATGCCCGACAATTTTCTCCTCACTATGGATATCCTTCTGTCTTCTCCTCTCTCTAAATGACCTTCTGTTCTCTCCTCTCACTGGATGCCATTCTGTCCTCTCCTCTCTCTGGCTGCCCTTCTGTATTCTCATCTCTCCGGATGCCCTTCAGTCCTCTTCTCTCTATAGATGTCCTTAAGTTTTCTGCTCTTTCTGGATGAGCTTCTACTCTCTCTTTTCTCAGGATGCCCTTCTGTTCTCTCCTCGCTCTGGATGCCCTTCTGTCTTCTCCTCTCTCCCTATGCCATTCTGTTCTCTGTTCTCAACAGCTTCTCTTCTATCTTCTCTCTCTGAATGCACTTTTGTTTTCTCCTCTCTCCAGATGGCCTTTTGTCTTCTCCTCTCTCTGGATGCTCTTCTGCTCTCTCCTATCTCTGGATGCCCTTCTGCTTTGTCTTCTCTCTGGAGGCCATTCTGTCATCTCCTCTCTCTGGATGCCCTTTTGTCTCCTCCTATCTCCTGATGACCTTCTGTCTTCTCCTGTTTCTGGATGCCCTTCTGTTCTCTGCGCTCTCTAGATGCCCTTTGGTTCCCTTCTCTCCTTGGTTGCCCTTCTGTCCTCTGCTCTCTTAGGATGCCCGTCTGTCCTCTTCTCCATCTGGATATCTTCTCTCTTCTCCTGTCTCCAGATGACATTCCTTTCTCTCCTCTCTCTGGAAGCCCTTCTGTCTTCTCCTCTCTCTGGATACCTCTCTGTTCTCTCCTCTCTCTGGATGCTCTTCTGTGCTCTCCTCTCTATGGGTGTCTGTTTGTATTCTCCTCTCTCTGGATGCCCTTCTGTTCTCTCAATCCCACTGAATGACATTCTGTCCTATCTTCTCTCTGGATGCCCTTCTGTCCTCTCCTCTCTCCGCATGCCCTTCTGTCTTCTCCTCTCTCTGGATGCCATTCTTGTCTCTCCTCTCTCTGGATGCCCTTCTGACCTCTCCTTTCAATGGATGCCCTGTTGTTCTTCTTCTCTCTCTGGATGAACTTCTGTTCTCTCCTCTCTCTAGATGCCCTTCTGTCCACTCCTCTCTCCGGATTCCATTATGTCCTCTCCTCTCTCTGGATGCCCTTCTGTCTTCCGCTCTCTCTGGATGCCCTTCTGTTCTCTCCTCTATATGCATGCCCTTCTGTTTTCTCCTCTCTACAGATGCCCTCATGTCGTCTCTGCTCTCTAGATGACATTTGGTCATCTCCTCTCTCTGGATGCCCTTATGTCTTCTCCTCTCTTTCAATGCCCTTCGGTCTTCTCTTCTCTCTGGATGCCCTTCTGTTCTCTCCTCTCTCCGGATGCCCTTATGTCTTCTCCTCTCTCTCAATGCCCTTCAGTCTTCTCCTCTCTCTGGATGCTCTTCTGTTCTCTTCTCTCTGGATGCCCTTCTGTTCTCTCCTGTCTCCAGATGCCCTTACGTCTTCTCCTCTCTCTCAATGCCCTTAGGTCTTCTCCTCTCTCTGGATTTCATTCTGTCTTCTCCTCTCTCAAGATGCCCTTCTGATTTCACCTCTCTATGGATGCCCTTCTGTCTTCTCCTCTCTCTACATGCCCTTCTGTTCTCTCCTTTCTCTAGTTTCCCTTTGTCCTATCCTCTCTCTGGATGCCATTCTGTTCTCTCCTCTCTGAGGATGCCCTTCAGTTCTCTATCTCTCTGGATGCCCTTCTGGTTTCTACTCTCTCCAGATACCCTTTTGTTCTCTCCTCTTTCCAAATTCCCTTCTGTCCTCTCTTTTGCTCTGGATGCCCATCTACCTTCTCCCTTGATAGCCTTCTGTTCTCTTCTCAATCTAGATGATCATCTGTTCTCTCATCTCTCTGGATCTCCTTGTGTCCTCTCCTCTCTCTGGATGCCCTTCTGTCGTTAATTCTCTTTGTATGCCCTTCTGTCCTCTCCTCTCTTTGGATGGCCTTCTATTTTCTCCACTTTCTTGATGCTCTTCTGTCTTCTCTCTCTGGATGCCCTTCTGTCTTCTACTCTCTCTCTGGATGCCCTTCTGCTCTCTCCTCTCTCTGGATGCCCTTCTGTCTTCTCCTCATTCTGGATGGCTTTCTGTTCTCTCCTCTCACTGTATGCACTTTTGTCTTATTCTTTCTCTGGATGCCCTTCTGTCTTCTCCTCTCTCTGCATGCCCTTCTGTTCTCTTCTCTCTCTGGAATATCTGCTCTTCTTTCATCTCTCTGGATACCCTTGTTTCCTATCCTCTACCTATATGCCCTTCTGTCTTCTCCTCTCTCTGGATGCCCTCTTGTCCTCTACTCTCTTTGGATGCCCTTCTATTCTCTCCTCTCTCTGGATGCCCTTCTGTCTTCTCTTCTCTCTTCATACCTTTCTGTTTTCACCTCTCTATGAATGTCTTTCTGTCTTTCATCTCTCTACATGCCCTTCAATATTCTGCTCACTGTAGATTCCCTTCTGTCCTGTCATCTTTCTGGATGCACTTCTGTTCTCTTCACTCTATTGATGCTCTTCTGCCTTCTCCTCTCTCTGGATGCCTTCTTGTGCTCTCCTCTCTCCAGATGCCCAGCTGTCCTGTCTTATCTCTGAATGCCCTTCTGTCTTCTCTGCTCTCTCAGTGCTCTTCTTTTCTCTCCTCTCTCTAGATGTCCCTCTGTTCTCTCTTCCCTCTGGATGCCCTTCTGATTTCTCCTCTCTCCAGATGCCCTTATATCTTCTCCTCTCTCCAGATGACCTTCAGTCATCTCCTCTCTCTGGATGCCCTTTTGTATTCTTTTGTCTCTGCATGCCCTTCTGTCATGTCCTCTCTCTGGATGCCCTTCTGTTCTCTCCTCTCTTCATATGTCCTTATGTATTCTCCTCTCTCTTGATGCCCTTCTGTCTTCTCCTCACTCTGTTTGACCTTCTTTTATCTCCGGATTCCTCTTAGGTCTTCTCTCTCTGGATACCCTTCTGTCCTCTAACTCTCTGGTTGTCATTCTGTTTTCTCCTCTCTCTCTCCAGATACCCTTCTGTTCTCTCCTCTCTCTGGATGCCCTTCTGTCCTCTCCTCTCTCTAAATGACCTTCATTTTCTCCTCTCTCTGGATACCCTTCTGTTCTCTCCTCTATCTGGATGAACTTTTGTTCTCTCCTCTCTCCAAATGCCCTTCTGTCCTCTCCTCTCTGGATGCCCTTCTGTCTTCTCCTCTCTCTGGTTCCCCTTCTGTTCTCAACTCTCTTGATGTCCTTCTGTTCTCTCCTTTCTCTGGATGTTCTTCATTCCTCTACTCTCTCTCTGGATGCCCTTCTGTCTTCTCCACTCTCTGGATGCCCTTCTGTCTTCTCTTCTCTCTGCATGCCCTTCTGTTTTCACCTCTCTATGAATGCCTTTCTGTCTTCTCATCTCTCTACATGCCCTTCACTTTTCTCCTCTCTCTAGATTCCCTTCTATTCCTCTCATCTCTCTGGATGCCCTTCTGTTCTCTTATCTCACTGGATGAACTTCTCTTCTTGCCTCTCTGGATGCCCTTATGTTCTCTCCTCTCAATGGATAATCTTCTGTTCTCTCATCTTTCTAATTGGCCTTGTGTCCTCTCCTCTCTCTAGATGCTCTTCTGTTCTCTCATCTCTCAGGATGCCCTTGTGTCCTAGCCTCTCTCCGGATGCTCTTCTATTCTCTCCTCTCTCTGGATGCCCTTCATTTCTCTCCTCTCTCTGGATGCCCTTCTGTCTTCTTCTCTCTCTGGATGCCCTTCTGTTCTCTCCTCTCACCGGATGACTTTCTTTCCTCTCCTCTCTCTGGAAGCCCTTCTGACTTCTCCTCTCTCTAGATGCTCTTCTGTTCTCTTCTCTTTGTATGACTTTCTGTGCTCACCTCTATATAGATGCCCTTCTATTCTCTCCTCTCACTGGATGCTCTTCTGTTCTCTCCTCTCTATTTATGCCCTTGCGACTTCTCTTCTCTAGTGATGCCCTTCTGTCTTCTCCTCTCTCTGGATGTCCTTCTGTTCTCTCTTTTCTCGGGATAACCTTCTGTCTTCTCCTCTCTCTGAATGCCCTTCTATTCTCTTTTCTCACTGGATGATCTTCTCTTCTTGCATCTCTCTGGATGCCCTTCTGTTCTCTCCTCTCAGTGGATAATCTTCTGTTTTCTCATCTCTCTAAAAGGCCTTGTGTCCTCTCCTCTCTCTAGATGCTCTTCTGTTCTCTCATCTCTCTGGATGCCCTTGTGTCCTAGCCTCTCTCTGGATGCTCTTCTGTTCTCTCCTCTCTTCTGGATGCCCTTCTTTTCTCTCATCTCTCTGGATGGCCCTTCTGTCCTCTCCTCTCGCTATATGCCCTTCGGTCTTCTCCTCTCTCTGCATGCTGTTCTGTTCTCTTCTCTTTGTATGACTTTCTGTGCTCACCTCTCTATGGATTCCCTTCTGTTCTCTCCTCTCTCCAGATACTCTTCTATTCTCTCCTCTCTCTTGATGCCCTTCTGTCCTCTCCTCTCTATGGATGCCAGTTCTGTCATCTCCTATCTCTGGATGCCCTTCTGCCCTCTCCTCTCTATGGATGCCCTTCTGTCCTCTAATTTCTCTGGTTGCCTTTCTGTTCTTTTCTCTCCATGGATTCTCTCCTGTACTCTCATCTCTCTGGATGCCCTTCTGTTCTCTCCCTCTCTCTTGATGCCCTTCTACCTTCTCCTCTCTCTGGATGCCCTTCCTGTCTTCTCCGCTCTCTGGATGCCCTTGTCTTCTCTCTTCTCTCTGGATGTCCTAGAGTCTTCCCCTCTCTCTGAAGGCCCTTCTGTTCTCTTGTCTCTCGGGATGCCCTTATTTTCTGTCTTCTATCTGGATACCCTTCTGTCTTCTCCTCTCTCTGGATGTCCTTCTATCTTCTCTTCTCTCTAGAATGCCCTTCTGTGCTTTCCTCTCTCTGGATGTCATTCTGTCCTCTCCTCTCACTGGATGCACCTCTGTCTTCCCCTCTCTCTGGATGCCCTTCTGATCTCTCCTCTCTCTGGATGCTCTTCTGTCCTCTCATCTCTCTGGATGCCTTTCTGTCTTCTCCTCTCTCTGGATGCCCTTCTGTTTTCACCACTCTCTGGATGCCCTTATGTCCTCTCCTCTCTCTGGATGCCCTTCTGTCTTCTCCTCTCTCTGGATGCCTTCTGTTCTCTTCTCTTTGGATGCCCTTATGTGCTCATCTCTCTCAGGATGCCCTTCTGATCTCACATCTCTCTGGATGCTCTTCTGTTCTCTCCTCTCTCTGGATGGTCTTCTGTCCTCCCCACTCTGGATGCCATTCTGTACTCTTCTCTCTCTGGATGCCCTTCTCTCCTCTCCTCTCTCTGGATGCCCTTCTGTTCTCTAATCTCTCTGGTTGCCTTTCTCTTCTCTTTTCTCTATAGATACTCACCTGTACTCTCATTTCTCTGGATGCCCTTGTGTTCTCTCCTCTCTCTGGATGCACGTCTGCCATCTCCTCTCTCTGAATGCCATTCGGTCTTCTCCACTCTCTGGTTGCCCTTCTCTGCTCTCTTCTCTCTGGGTGCCCTTCAGTCTTCTCCTCTCTCTGGATGTCCTTTTGTCCTCTCCTCTCACTGGATGCCCTTCTGTCTTCTCCTCTCTCTGGATGCCCTTATCTGCTCTCTTCTCTCTGAGTGCCCGTCTGTCTTCTCCTCTCTCTGGATGTCTTTTGTCCTCTCCTCTCACTGGATGCCCTTCTGTCTTCTCCTCTCTCTGGATGCTCTTCTTTTCTCTCCTCTCACTGTTTGCCCTTCAATTCTTGTCTCTTTGGATGCCATTATGTGCTCACCTCTCTCTGGATTTCCTTCTGTTTTCTACTCTCTCCGGATACTCTTCTGTCCTCTAATTTTCTGGAAGCCCTTCTGTTTTCTCATCTCTCTGGATGTCCTTCTGTCTTCGCTTCTCTCGGGATGCCCTTCTGTCTTCTCCTCTCTCTGGATGCCCTTCTGTTCTGTTTTCTCTCTAGATTCTCTTCTGTCCTCTCATCTCTATGGGTGCCCTTCTGTTCTCTCCTCTCAGTGGATGATCTTCTGTTCTCTCATCTCTCTTTATGCCTTTTTGTCCTCTCCTCTCTATGGATGCCCTTTTGTCCTCTCATCTCTCTGGTTGTCTTTCTGTTCTTTTCTCTCCATGGATGCTCTCCTGTACTCTCATTGCTCTGGATGCTCTTCTGTTCTCTCCACTCTCTGGATGCCCTTCTGCCTTCTCCTCTCTCTGGATGACCTTCTGTCTTCTATTTTACCTGGATTCCCTTCTGTCTTCTTCTCTCTTTGGATGCCCTTATGTCTTCTCCCCTCTATGGATGCCCTTCAGTCTTCTACTCTCTCTGGATGCCCTTCTGATCTATCCTCTCTCCGGATGCTCCTCTGTCATTTCATCTTTCTGGATGCCCTTCTTTCTTCTCCTCTCTCTCTGGATGCCCTTCTGTCTTGTCTTCTCTCTGGATGCCCTTCTGTTCTATTCTCTTTGGATGACCTTATGTGCTCACCTCTCTGTGGATGCCCTTCTGTTCTCTCCACTCTCAGAATGCTCTTCTGTTCTCTCCTCTCTCTGGATAGTTTTCTGTCATCCCCTCTCTCAATAACATTTAGTACTCTTCTCTCTCTGGATGCTCTTCTGTCCTCTCCACTCTCTGAATGCATTTCTGTCCTCTAATCTCTCTGGTTGCCTTTCTCTTCTCTTTTCTCTATAGATTCCCTCCTGTACTCTCATTTCTCAGGATTCCCTTCTGTTCTTTCTTCTCTCTGGATGCACTTCTGCCTTCTCCTCTCTCTGGATGCTTTTCTTTTCTCTTCTCTCTGGATGCCCTTCTGTATTCTTCTCTCTCTGGATGCCCTTCTGTTATCTCCTCTCTCCGGATGCTCTTCTGTCCTCTCATCTCTCTGGATGCCCTTATGTCTTCTCCTCTCTCTGGATGCCCTTCTGTTCTCTCCTCTCAGTGGATGATCTTCTGTACTCTTCACTCTCTAATTGGCCTTGTTTCCTCTCCTCTCTCTGGATGCTCTTCTGTTCTGTCATCTCTCTGGATGCCCATGTGTCCTCTCCTTGTTCTGGATAACCTTCTGTCTTCTATTCTCTCTGGATTCCCTTCTGTCCTCTCCTCTCTTTGGATGCCCTTTTTTTCTCCTCTCTCCAGATGCTCTTTTGTCCTCTCTTCTCTTTCAATGCCCTTCTGTTCTCTCCTCTCTCCCGATGCTCTTCTGTTCTCCCCTCTCTGTGGATGCCCTTTAGTACTCTTCTCTCTCTCTATGCCCTTCTGTTCTCTCCTATCTCTCTATGCACTTCTGTTCTCTCCTCTCCCTGGATGCCCTTCCTTTCTCTCCTCTCTCTGGATGCCCTTCTGATCTAACCTCTCTCTGGATGACTTTCTGTCCTCTGCTCTTTAAGGAAGCCCATCGGTATTCTCCTCCCTCTGGATGCCCTTCTGTCTCTTCTCCTTGGATGCCTTTCTGTGCTCACCTCTCTCTGAATGCCCTTCTGTTCTCTCCTCTCTCTGGATGCTCTTCTGTTCTCTCCTCTCTCTTTATGCCCTATTGTGCTCTCCTCTTTATGGATGCCCTTCTGTCCTCTAATCTCTCTGGTTCCCATTCTGTTCTTTTATCTCCATAAATTTTCTCCTGTACTCTCAGCTCTCTGGATTCCCTTCTGTTCTCTCCTCTCTCTGTATGCCCTTCTGCCTTCTCCTCTCTTTGGATGCTCTTCTGTCTTGTCTTCTCTCTGGATACCCTTCTGTTTTCACCTCCCTATGGATGCCCTTCTGTTCTGTTGTCTCTCGGGATGCCTTTTTTTTCTCTTTTATCTGGATGTCCTTCTGTCCACTCCTTTCTCTGGATGCCCTTGTCTTCTGTCTTCTCTCTGGGTGACCGTCAGTCTTCTCCTCTCTCTTAATGTCCTTTTGTCCTCTCCTCTCTGTGGATTCCCTTCTGTTTAATCCTCTCTCTAGATGCTCTTCTGTTCTGTCCTCTTTCTGGATGCCTTTCTGTTTTTTCTCCTCTCTCTGGATGCCCTTATTTCTTCTTCTCTATCTAGATGCCCTTCGTTCATCTCCTCTCTCTGGATGCCCTTCTGTATTCTCCTCTCTCTGGATGCCCTTCTGTTTGTCTTCTCTCTGAATTTACCTTCTGTTCTCTCCTCACTCCGGATGCCCTTATGTGTTCTCATCTCTCTGGATGCTCTTCGGTCTTCTCCTTTCTCTGGATGCCATTCTGATCTCTTTTTTCTCCGGCTGCTCTTCCGTTCTCTCGTCTCTCTGGATGCCCTTCTGTCTTCTCCACTCTTTGAATGACCAGCTGTTTTCACCTATGGATGCCCTTCTGTCTTTCCCTCTCTCTACATGCCCTTTGTTCTTTCCTATCTCTAGATTCCCTTCTGTCCTATCATCTATCTGGATGCCCTTCTATTATCTTCTCACTATGGATGCTTTGTGTTTTCTCATCTCTCTGGATGTCCTTCTGTCCTCTCATCTCTCTGGATGCCCTTCTGTTCTCTCCTCTCAGTGGATGATCTTCTGTTCTCTCATCTCTTTAATTGGCCTTGTGTCCTCTTCTCTCTCTCTGGATGCTCTTCTGTTCTCTCATCTCTCTGGATGCCCTTGTGTCCTCTCCTCTCTCTGGATGCTCTTCTGTTCTCTCATCTCTCTGGATGCCCTTGTGTCCTCTCCTCTCTCTGGATGCTCTTCTGTTCTCTCATTTCTCTGGATGCCCTTGTGTCCTCTCCTCTCTCTGGATGACCTTCTGTCTTCTATTTTCTCTGGATTCCCTTCTGTTTTCTCCTCTCTCCTGTTACCCTTCTGTTCTCTCCTCTTTCTGGATGACCTTCTGATTTCTCCTTTCTCTGAATGCCCATCTGTCCTCTCCTCTCTATGGATTCCCTTCTATCCTCTAATCTCTCTAGTTTCCTTTCTGTTCTTTACTCTCCATGGATTCTCTCCTGTACTCTCATCTCTCTGGATGCCCTTCTGTTCTTTCCTCTCTCTGTGTGCCCTTCTGTCTTCTCCTCTCTCTGGATGCCCTTCTGTCTTCTCTGCTCTCTGGATGCCCTTGTCTTCTCTCTTCTCTCTGGATGTCCTTCAGTCATCTCCTCTCTCTGGATGCCCTTCTGTTCTCTTGTGTCTTGGGATGACTTATTTTCTCTCATCTATCTGGATGCCCTTCTGTCCAATCCTCTCTCCGGATGCCCTTCTGTCCTCTCCTATCCCTGAATTCCCTTCTGTCTTCTCCTCTCTCTGGATGCCCTTCTATCTTCTCTTCTCTCTAGATGCCCTTCTGTTATTTCCTCTCTCTTGATGCCCTTCTTTCCTCTTCTCTTTCTGGATGCACTTCTGTCTTCCCCCCTCTCTGGATGCCATTCTGATCTCTCCTCTCTCTGGATGCTCTTCTGTACTCTCATCTCTCTGGATGCCCTTCTGTCTTCTCCTCTCTCTGGATGTCCTTCTATTATGTTCTCTCTATATATGCTCTTCTCTTCTCTTATCCCTCTAGATGCCCTTTTGTCCTCTCCTCTCTCTGGATACCCTTCTGTCTTCTCTTCTCCCTGGATGCCATTCTGTCTACTCCTCTCTCTAGATGCTCTTCTGATCTCTCCTCACACTAGAATCTCTTCTGTCCTCTCACCTTTCAATGCCCTTCTGTCTTCTCTCTCTGGATGCCTTTCTGTTTTCACCTCTCTATGGATGCCCCTCTGTCTTCTCCTCTCTCTGTATGATCCTCTGTTTGATAATCTCTCTGCATGCCCTTCTGTTCTCTCTTACTATTTAAGATCTTCTGTTCTCTCCTCTCCCGGGATGCCCTTCTGTCTTCTCCTCTCTCTGGATGCCCTCTTGTCCTCTCCTCTCTCTGGATACCCTTCTATTCTATCCTCTAAATGAATGCCCTTCTGTATTCTCTTCTTTCTGGATGCCCTTCTGTCCTCTCTTCTTTTTGGATGCCCTTCTGTTTTCTCCTTTCTCTGGATGCCCTACTTTTTTCTACACTCTCTAGATTCTTTTCTGTCGTCTCATCTCTCTTGATGCCCTTCTCTTCTCATCTCTCTGGATGATTTTCTGTTCTCTCATCTCTCTGGATGCCCTTGTGTCATCTCCTCTCTCTGGATGACCTTCTGTCTTCTATTCTCTCTGGATTCCCTTCTGTCCTCTCTTCTCTTTGATGCCCTTATGTTTTCTCCTCTCTCCAGATACTCTTATGTCCTCTCCTCTCTTTGGATGACCTTCTGTTCTCTCCTCTCTCTCGATGCTCTTTTGTTCTCCCCTCTCTGTGGATGACATTCAGTAATATTCTCTCTCTGTATGCTCTTTTTTCCCTCCTCTCTCTCTATGCACTTCTGTTCTCTCCTCTCTCTGGATGTCCTTCTTTTCTCTCCTCTCTTTGGATGCCCTTCTTTTCTCTACTCTCTCTGGATGCCCTTCTGTCTTCTCCTCTCTCTCGATGCCCTTCTGTTCTCTCCTCTCTCCGGATGACTTTCTGTCCTATCCTCTCTCTGGATGCCCTTCTGTATTCTCCTCTCTCTGGATACCCTTCTGTTCTCTTCTCTTTTAATGCCTTTCTGTGCTCCCCTCTCTCTGGATGCCCTTCTGTCTTCTCCTCTCTCTGGATGCCCTTCTATCTTCTCTTCTCTCTAGATGCCCTTCTTTCCTCTCCTCTCTCTAGATGCCCTTCTGTCTTCTCCACTCTCTGGCTTCCCTTCTTATCTCTCCTCTCTCTGGATGCTCTTCTGTCCTCTCATCTCTCTAGATGCCCTTCTGTCTTCACCTCGCTCTGGATGCCCTTATGTTTTCACCATTCTATGGATGCCCTTCTACCTTCTCTTTTCTCTGGATGCAGTTCTGTTCTGTCCACTCTCTGGATGTCCTTCTATTATCTTCACTCTATGGATGCTCTTCTGTTCTCTTATCTCTCTGAATGCCCTTTTGTCCGCTCCTCTTTCTAGATGCCCTTCTGTCTTCTCCTCTCTATGAGTCCCCTTCTGTTCTCTCCTTTCTCTAGATTCTCTTCTGTCCTCTCATCTCTCTGGATACACTTCTGATCTTTTATCTCTCTTGATGGCCTTTTGTCCTCTCCTCTCTCTGGATGACCTTCTGTCTTCTCTTCTCTCTGGATTCCCTTCTGTTCACTCCTCTCACTAGAATCTCTTCTATTCTCTCATTTCCAGGATGCCCTTTTGTCTTCTCCTCTCTCTGGATGCCCTTCTGTTTTCACCTCTCTATTGATGACCTTCTGTTCTCTCCTCTCTCCAGATGCTCTTCTGTCTTCTCCTCTTTATCTATGCCCTTCTGTTCTCTACTCTCTCAGGAAGCCGTTCTGTCTTCTCCTCTCTGTGGATGCCCTTCTGCTCACTCCTCTCTCACAATACCTTTTGTTCTTTCCTCTCTCTGGATTCCCTTTTGTCTTCTTCTCTCTGGTTGCCCTTCTGTTTTCTCCTCTTTCTGGATGACCTTGTGTCTTCTCCTCTCTCTGTATGCCTTTCTGTCCTCTCCTCTCTATGGATTCACTTCTATTCTCTAATCACTCTGGTTGCCTTTCTGTTCTTTTCTCTCCATGGATTATGTCCTGTACTCTCATCTCACTGGATGCCCTTCTGTTCTCACCTCTCTCTGGATGCTCTTCTGTCTTCTCCTCTCTCTGGATGCCCTTCTGTCTTCTCCGCTTTCTGGATGCCCTTGTCTTCTCTCTTCTCTCTAGATGTCCTTCAGTATTCTCCTCTCTCTGGATGCCCTTCTGTTCTCTTGTCTCTCGGGATGCCCTTATTTTCACTCTTCTATCTGGATGCCCTTCTGTCCGCTCCTCTCTCCGGATATCCTTCTCTCCTCTCCTATCTCTGAATTCTCTTGTGTCTTCTCCTCTCTCTGGATGCCCTTCTATCTTCTCTTCTCTCTAGATGTTCTTCAGTTCTTTCCTCTCTGTGCATGTCTTTCTGTCCTCTCCTCTCACTGAATGCTCTTATGTCTTCCAGTATTTCTGGATGCATTTCTGATCTCTCCTGTCTCTGGATGCTCTTCTTTACTCTCATCTCTCTGGATGCCCTTCTGTCTTCTCCTCTCTCTGCATGCCCTTCTGTTTTCAAGTCTCTATGGATGCCCTTCTGTCTTCTCCTTTCTCTGGATGCACTTCTGTTCTCTCCTCTCTATGGATGTCCTTCTATTATCTTCTCTCTATGGATGCTCTTCTGTTCTTTTATCTCTCTGGATGCTCTTTTGTCCTCTCCTCTGTCTGGATGTCCTTCTGTGCTCTATTCTCTCTGGATGCCGTTCTGTTTTCTCCTCTCTATGAATCCCCTTCTGTTCTCTCCTTTCTCTAGATTCTCTTCTGTCCTCTCATCTCTCTGGATGCCTTTCTGATCTTTTCTCTCTCTGGATGACCTTTTGTCCTCTCCTCTCTCTGCATGCTGTTTTGTCTTCTCTTCTCTCTGGATACCTTTCTGTCTTCTCTCTCTGGATGCACTTCTGTTCTCTCCTCTCATTAGAATGTCTTCTGTCCTCTCATCTCCCTGGAAGCACTTCTGTCTTCTCCTCTCTCAGGATGCCCTTCTGTTTACACCTTTCTATGGATGCCCTTCTGTCTTCTTCACTCTCTGGATGATCTTCTGTTTGATCATCTATCTGCATGCCCTTCTGTTCTCTCTTTCTATGTAAGATCTTCTTTTCTCTCCTCTCCCTGGGTGCCCTTCTGTCTTCTCCTCTCTCTGGATGCCCTCTTGTCCTCTCCCCTCTCTGGATGCCTTTCTGTTCTCTTCTCTCTCCATATGCCCTTATGTCTCCTCCTCTCTCTGGATGCCCTTCTCTCTTCTCCTCTCCCTGGATACCCTTCTGTTCTCTGCTCTATCTGGATGCCCTTTTATTCTCTCCTCTCTCCAAATGCCTTTCTATCCTCTCCTCTCTTTATGCCCTTCTGTCTTCTCCTCTCTTTGGATGCCTTTCTGAACTCTCCTCTCTCTAGATTCTTTTCTGTCCTCTCATCTCTCTGGATGCCCTTCTGTTCTCTTCTCTCTCTGGATGATCTTCTGTTCTCTCATCTATCTGGATGCCCTTCTGTTCTCTCCTCTCTTTGGATGATCTTCTGTTCTCTCATCTCTCTAATTGGCCTTGTGTCCTCTCTTCTCTCTGGATGCTCTTCTCTTCTCTCATCTCTCTATATGCCCTTGTATCCTCTCTTTGTTCTGGATGTCCATCTGTCCTCTCTTCACTCTGTAAGCCCTTCTGTCTCCTGCTCTCTATGAATTTTCCTCTGTTCACTCCTTTCTCTAGATTCTATTCTGTCCTCTCTTCTCTCTGGATGCCCTTATGGTCTCACCTCTCACTGGATGCCCTTCTGTTCTCTCCTCTCTTTGGATGCTCTCCTGTTCTCTCCTATCTCTGGATGCCCTTCTGTCCTCGCCTCTCTCTGGATGCCCTTATATCCTATAATCTCTCTGGTTGCTTTATTCTTCTCTTTACTCTATAAAATCTCTCTTGTACTCTCATTTCTCTGGATGCCCTTCTGTTCTCTTCTTTCTCTGGATGCACTTCTGCCTTCTCCTCTCTCTGGATGCCCTTCGGTCTTCTCTGCTCTCCGGATGCCCTTCTCTTCTCTCTTCTCTCTGGGTGCCCTTCAGTCTTCTCCTCTCTGGATTTTTTTTTTGTCTTCTCCTCTCTCTGTATGCCGTTCTGTCTTCTCCTCTTTCTGGATACCATTCTGTTCTGTCCTTCTCTGGATGCCCTTCTGTTTTCTCCTCTCTCTGTACGCCCTTATGTCTTCTCCTCTATCTAGATGCTCTTCGTTCATCTCCTCTCTCTTGATGCCTTTCTGTATACTCCTCTTCTATGTTCTCCTCTCTCTACATAGCCTTCTGTTCTATCCTATCTCTAGATTCCCTTCTGTCCTCTCATCTCTCTGGATGTCCTTCTATTATCTTCTCACAATAGATGCCTTTTTTGTTTTCTCATCTCTCTGGATGCCCTTCTGTCTTCTCTTCTCTCTGGATGCCCTTCTGTTCTCTTATCTCACTGGATGATCTTCTCTTCTTTCATCTTTCTGTATGCCCTTCTGTTCTCTCCTCTCTGTGGATGATTTTCTGTCCTCTCCTCTATCTGGATGCCCTTCTGTCTTCTCCTCTCTCTGGATGCCCTTCTGTACTCTCCTCTCAGTGGATGCTCTTTTGTTCTCTCATCTCTCTGGATGTCCTTGTGTCCTGTCTTCTCAGTGGATGCCTTTCTGTCCTCTACTTTTTCTGGATGCCCTTCTGTCTTCTCCTCTCTCTGTATGCCCTTCTGTTCTCTCCTCTCTATGGATGCCCTTCTGTTCTCTCCTCTCTGAGGATGCCCTTCTGTTCTCTATATTACTGGATGCCCTTCTGTTTTCTCCTCTTTCTCCAGATACGCTTTTGTTCTCTCCTCTCTCCGGATGTCCTTCTGTCCTCTCCACTTTCTGTATGCCCTTCTGTTATCTCCTCTCTCCAAATGCCCTTCGGTCCTCTCCTCTCTGGATGCCCTTCTGTCTTCTCCTCTCTCCTGATCTCCTTCTGTTATCTGCCCTCTGGATGCCATTCTGTCCTCTCCTTCCTCTTGATGCACTTCTGTTCTCTTCTCTCTGGATGCCCTTCTTTCTTTTATTCTCTGTGGATGCCCTTAGGTCCTCTCCTCTCTCTGGATGCTATCCTGTTCCCTCCATTCTCTGTGTGCACTTGTGTTCTCTCCTCTCTCTGGATGTCCTTTTGTCCTCTCCTCTCTCTGGATGCCCTTCTGTCTTCTCCTCTCTCTGGATGACCTTCTGTATTCTCCTTTCTAGATGCCCTTCTGTTCTCTCCTCTCCCAGGATGGCTTATGTCTTCTCCTCTCTCTGGATGCCCTTCGGTCTTCTCCTCTCACTGGATGCCCTTCTGATCTCTCCTCTCTCCGGATGCTCTTCTGTCCTCTCATCTCTCTGGATGCCCTTCTGTCTTCTCCTCTCTCTACATGCCCTTTGTTCTCCCCTATCTCTAGATTCCCTTCTGTACTATCATCACTCTGGATGCCCTTCTATTAGCTTCTTACTATGGATGCCTTTCTCTTTTCTCATGTCTTTGGTTGACCTTCTGTCTTCTCTTCTCTCGGGATGCCCTTCTGTCTTCTCTTCTCTTGGGATGCCCTTTTATTTCCTACTCTCTCTGGATGCCTTTCTGTTTTCTCTTCTCTCTAGATTCTCTTCTGTCCTCTCATCCTTCTGGATGCCCTTCTGTTCTCTCCTTTCAGTGGATGATCTTCTCTTCTCTCATCTATCTAATTGGCCTTGTGTCCTCTCCTCACTCTGGATGCTCTTCTGTACTCTCATCTCTCTAGATGCCCTTGTGTTCTCTTCTCTCTCTGGATGACTTTCTGTCTTCTATTTTCTCTGGATTCCCTTCTGTTTTCTCCTCTCTTTGGATGCATTTCTGTTTTCTCCTCTCTCCCGATGCACTTCTGTCCTCTCTTCTTTCTGAATGCCCTTCTGTTCTCTCCTCTCTCCGGATGACTTTCTGTCCTCTTCTCTCTCTGGATGCCCTTCTGTATTCTCCTCTCTCTTGATGCCCTTCTGTTCTCTTCTCTTTGAATGCCTTTCTGTGCTCACCTCTCTCTGGATGCCCTTCTGTTCTCTCCTCTCTCCGGATGCTCTTCTGTCATCTCCTATCTCTGGATGCCTTTCTGTCCTCTCCTCTCTATGGAAGCCCTTCTGTCCTCTTATCTCTCTGGTTGCCTTTCTGTTCTTTTCTCTCCATGGATTCTCTCCTGTACACTCATCTCTTTGGATGCCCTTCTGTTCTCTCCTCTCTCTGTGTGCCTTTCTGCCTTCTGTTCTCTCTGGATGCCCCTTTGTCTTCTCCGCTCTCTGGGTGCCCTTGTCTTCTCTCTCCTCTCTGGATGTCTTTCATTCATCTCCTCTCTCTGGATGCCCTTCTTTTCTCTTGTCTCTCCGGATGCCTTATTTTCTCTCATCTATCTGGATGCCCTTCTGTCTACTCCTCTCTCCGGATGCTCTTCTGTCCTCTTCTATCCCTGAAATACCTTCTATCTTCTCTTCTCTCTAGATGCCCTTCTGTTATTTCCTATCTCTTGATGCCCTTCTGTCCTCTCCTCTCTCTGGATGCAATTCTGTCTTCCCCTCTCTCTGGATGCCCTTCTGATCTCTCCTCTCTCTGGATTCTCTTCTGTACTCTCATCTCTCTGGATGGCCTTCTGTCTTCTCCTCTCTCTGGATGTCCTTCTATTATCTTCTCTTTATGGATGCTCTTCTCTTCTCTTATCGCTCTAGATGCCCTTTTGTCCTCTCCTCTCTCTGGATACCCTTCTGTCTTCTCTTCTCCCTGGATGCCATTCTGTCCTTTCCTCTCTCTAGATGCTCTTCTGTCCTCTCCTCTCTCTGGATGCCCTTCTGTCTTCTATTTTCTCTGGAATCCCTTCTGTCCTCTCCCCTCTATGGATGCCCTTCTGTTTTCTCTTCTCTCCCAATGCTCTTCTGTCCTCTCCTCTCTTTGGATGCCCTTCTGTTCTCTGCTCTCTCCCGATGCTCTTCTGTTCTCCCCTCTCTGTGGATGCCCTTCAGTACTATTCTCTTTCTGTATGCCGTTGTGTTCTCTCCTCTCTCTCTATGCCCTTCTGTGTTCTCCTCTTTCTGGATGCCTTTCTTTTCTCTCCTCTCTCTGGATGCACTTCTGTCTTCTGCTCTCTCTGGATGCCCTTCTGTTCCCTCCTCTCTCTGGATGACTTTCTGTTGTCTCCTCTCTCTGGATGTCATTATGTCTTCTATTCTCTCTTTATGCCCTTCTGTTCTTTTCTGTTTGGATGCCGTTCTGTGCTCACCTCTCCTTGGATGCTCTTATGTTCTCTCATCTCTCTGGATGCCCCTGTGTCCTCTCCTCTCTCTGGATGTGCTTCTGTTCTCTCCTCTCTCCCGAGGCTCTTCTGTTCTCCCCTCTCTCTAGATGCCATTCTGTTCTCTCCTCCCTCTCTATGCCCTTCTTTTCTCCCCTCTCTGTGGGTGCCCTGCAGTACTATTCTCTTTCTGTATGCCCTTCTGTTCTCTCCTCTCTCTCTATGTCCTTCTGTACTCTCCTTTCTCTGGATGCCCTTCTTTTCTCTAATCTCTCTGGATGCCCTTCTGTCCTCTCCTCTCTCTGGATGCCCTTCTGTTCTCTGCTCTCTGCGGATGACTTTCTGTCCTCTCCTCTCTCTGGATGCCGTTTTCTCTTCTATTCTCTCTGGATGCCCTTCTGTTCTCTCATCTCTCCAGATGCTCTTCTGTCCTCTCCTTTCTCTGGATGTCATTCTGTCCACTCCTATCTCTGGATGCCCTTCTGTCCTATCCTCTCTCTGGATGCCCTTCTGATCTCTCCACTCTCCGGATGCTCTTCTGTCTTCTCATCTCTCTGGATGCCTTTTGTATTCTTCTCTCTCTGGATTCCCTTCTGTTTTCAGCTCTCTATATATGCCCTTCTGTCTTCTCCTATCACTACATGCCCTTCTGTTCTCTCGTATCTCTAGATTCCGTTCTGTCCTCTCATCTCTCTGGATGTCCTTTTATTATCTTCTTTCTATGGATGCTCTTCTGTTTTCTCATCTCTCTGGATGCCCTTGTGTCCTCTCCTCTCTCTGGATGCCCTTCTGTCCTCTCCTCTCTGAGGATGCCCTTCTGTTCTCTCCTTTCTCCAAATGCCCTTCTGTCCTCTCCTCTCTTTATGCCCTTCTGTCTTCTTCTCTCTCTGGATCCCCTTCTGTTCTCTTCTCTCTGGATTCCCTTCTGTCTTTACTCTCTGTGGATGCCCCTTAAGTCCTCTCTTCTCTCTCTGGATGATCTTCTGTTTGCTCATCTGTCTGCATGCCCTTCTGTTCTCTCCTCTCAGTGGATGCCATTCTGTCCTCTCCTCTCTCTGGATGCCCTTCTGTCCTTTACTCTCTCTGGAGTCCCTTCTGTATTTATCTCTCCATGGATGCCCTTCTGTCTTCTCCTCTCTCTATATGACCTTCTGTTCTCCCCTATCTCTAGATTCCATTATGTCCTCTCATCTCTCTGAATGCTCTTCTATTATCTTCTCTCTATAGATGCTCTTCTGTTTTCTCATCTCTCAGGATGCTCCTTTGTCCTCTCCTCTCTCTGGATGCCGTTCGGATCTCTCCTCTGAGGATGCTATTCTTTTCTCTTCACTCTCTGTATGCCCTTCTGTTTTCTCCTCTCTCCAGATGCCCTTCTGTCTTCTTCTCTCTCTGGATCCCCTTCTGTTCTGTTCTCTCTGGATTCCCTTCTGTCTTTACTCTCGGTGGATGCCCCTTAAGTCCTCTCCTCTCTCTGGATGCTATTCTGTTCTCTCCACTTTCTGTATGACATTCTGTCCTCTCCTTTCTCCCAATGCCCTTCTGTCCTTTCTTCTCTCCCGATGCCCTTCTCTCTTCTCCACTCTCTGGATGCCCTTCTGTTCTTTCCTTACTCTGGAGGCCATTCTGTCCTCTCCTCTCTCTGGAAGCCCTTGGGTGTTCTACTTTTTCTGGATGCCATTATGTTTTCTCTTCTCGCTGGATGGCATTATGTCCTCTTTTCTCTGGATGCCATCTGTCCTCTACTCTCTCTGGATTCCCTACTGTCCTCTCCTCTATCCAGATGCCCTTCTGTATTCTCCTCTCTCTGTATGCCCTTCTGTCTTCTCTCTCTGTAGGTCCTTCTGTTTTCTCCTCCCTCTGCAGGCCCTTCTGTACACTCCTCTCTCTGGATGCCCTTCCATCCTCTCATTTCTTTGGATGCCCTTCTGTCTTCTTCTTCCTCTGGATGACCTTCTGTTGTCTCCACTCTCTGGATGCCCTTGTGTTCTCCCCTCTATTCGGATACCCTTCTGTATTCTCCTCTCTCTGTATGACCTTCTGTCTTCTCCTCTCTCTGGAGGCCCTTCTGTCCTTTCCTCTCTCTTCATGCCCTTCTGTCCACTCTTCTCTCTGTATGCTCTTCAGGCTTCTCCTCTCTCTGGATCACTTTCTGTTGTCTCCTCTCTCTGGATGCCCTTCTGTTCTCTCCTCTATCCGGATGCCCTTCTGTATTCTCCTCTCTCTGTATGCCCTTCTGTCTTCTCCTTTCTCCAGATGCCCTTCTGTCCTCTCTTCTTTCTGGATGTCTTTCTGTCTTCTCCACTCTCTTGATTCCCTTCTGTTCTCTCCTCACTCTCGAGGCCCTTCTGTCCTCTCCTCTCTCTGGATGCCCTTGGGTCTTCTCCTATCTCTGGATGCCCTTCTGTCCTCTCCTCTCTCTGGGTGGCATTATGACCTCTCCTTTATCTGGATGCCCTTCTGGCCTCTCCTCTCTCTGGATGCCCTTCTGTCCTCTCATCTCTCTATATGCCCTTCTGTCTTCTCATTTCTCTGGATGACCTTCTATAGTCTCCTCTCTCTGGATGCCCTTCTGTATTCTCCTCTCTCTATATGACCTTATGTCTTCCCCTCTCTCTGGATGCCCTTCTGTCCTCTCCTCTATTAGATGCCCTTCTTTCCTCTCATTTCTCTGGATGCCCTTCTGTTCCCTTCTCTCTCTGTATGATCTTCTGTTCTCTCATCTCTCTGGATGCCCTTCTGTTCTCTCCTCTCTCTAGATTCTGTTCTGTCCTCTCATCTCTCTGGATGCCCTTCTGTTCTCTCTTCTATCTGGATGATCTTCTGTTCTCTCATCTCTCTGAATGGCCTTGTGTCTTCTCTTCTCTAAGGATGTCCTTCTGTTTTCTCTTCTCTCTGGATGCCGTTCTGTCTTCTCTTCTCTCTGGATACCCTTCTGTTCTCTCCTTTCTCTAGATTCTCTTCTGTCCTTTCATCTCTCTGAATGCCCTTCTGTTCTTTTCTCTCTTTGAATGATCTTCTGTTCTCTCATCTCTCTGGATGCCCTTGTGTCCTCTCCTCTCTCTGGATGTCCTTCTGTATTCTATTCTCTCTGTATTCCCTTCTATCCTCTCCTTTTTTGAATGCCCTTCTGTTTTCTCCTCTCTCCTGATGATCTTCTGTCCTCTCCTCTCTTTGGAATCCCTTCTGTTGTCTTCTCTCTCCCTATGTTCTTCTGTTCTCCCCTCTCTGTGGATGCCCTTCTGTACACTTGTCTCTATGGATGCCCTTCTTTTCTCTCCTCTCTCTCTATGCCCTTATGTTCTCTCCTCTCTCTGGATGCCTTTTTGTTCTCTCCTCTCTCCGGATGCTGTTCTGTCTTCTCATCTCTCTGAATGTCCTTCTGAACTCTCCTCTCTATGGATGTTTTTCTGTCCTCTCATCTCTCTTGATGCGCTTCTGTCTTCTCCTCTCTCTGGATGTCCTCTCTCTGGTTCCCCGTCTGTTCTCACCTCTCTATGGTTGAACTTCTGTCTTCTCCTCTCTCTACTTCCCCTTCTGTTGTCTCCTATCTCTAGATTTCCTTCTGTCCTCTCATCTCTCTGGATGCCCTTCTATTATCTTTTCACTATGGATGCTCTTCTGTTCTCTCATCTCTCTGGATGCTCTTGTGTCCTCTCCTCTCTGTGGATGCCGTTTTTTCTCTCCTCTCTCTGGATGCCATTCTGTCTTCTCTTCTTTCTGGATGCCCTTCTGTCTTCTCCTCTCTCTGTATGCCTTTCTGTTCTATCTTCTCTCTAGATTCTCTTCTATCCTCTCATCTCTATGGATGCAGTTCTGTTCTATTATCTCACTGGATGATCTTCTGTTCTCTTCTCTCTGGATGCCCTTCTGTTCTCTCCTCTCTATGGATTCCCTTATTTTCTCTCCTATCTCTGGATGCCCTTCTGTCTTCTCCTCTCTCTGAATGCCCTTCTGTTTTCTCCTCTCTCTGAATGCCCTTCTGTTCTCTCCTCTCTGTGGATGACTTTCTGTACTCTCCTATTTCTGGATGCCCTTCTGTCTTCTCCTCTCTCTGGATGCCCTTCTGTTCTATCCTCTCTCCGGATGACTTTCTGTCCTCTCCTCTTTCTGGATGCCCTTCTGTCTTCTCCTCTCTCTGGATGCCCTTCTGTTCTCTTCTCTTTGGATGCCTTTTTGTGCTCACCTCTCTTTGGATGCCCTACTATTCTATCCTCTCTCTGGACGATCTTCTGTTCTTCCTCTCTTTGGATGGCCTTCTGTCTTCTCCTCTCTCTGGATCCACTTCTGTTCTCTCCTCTCTCTGGATGCCCTTCTGATTGCTCCTGTCTCCGGATGTCTTTCTATCATCTTCTCTCTCTCTCTCGATGCCTTTCTGTCTTCTCCTCTCTGTGGTTGCCCTATTCTTCTCTCCTGTCTCACGATGGCATTATGTCTTCTCCTCTCTCTGGATGCCCTTCTGTCCTCTATCTCTCTGTATGCCATTCTGTTTTCACCTATCTCCAGATAACATTCTGTTCTATCCTCTCTCCGCATGACTTTCTGTCCTCTCCTCTTTCTGGGTGCCCTTCTGTCTTCTCCTCTCTCTGGAGGCCCTTCTGTTTTATCCTCTCTCTGGATACTCTTCTGTTCTCTCCTCTCTCTGGATGCCCTTCTGTCCTCACCTCTCTCTGAATGCCTTTCTGTCCTCTCCTATCTCTGGATGCCTTCTGTACTCTAATCTCTATGGATGTTTTTCTGTACTCTAATCTCTCTGGTTGCCTTCTTCTTCTCTTCTCTTCTCTTCTCTTCTCTTCTCTTCTCTTCTCTTCTCTTCTCTTCTCTTCTCTTCTCTTCTCTTCTCTTAATGGATTCTCGCCTGTACTCTCATCTCTCTGGATGCCAATCTGTTCTTTCCTTTCTCTCTGAATGCCCTTCTACATTCTCCTTTCTCTGGATTCCCTTCTGTCTTCACTGCTCTCTGGATGCTCTTCTCTTCTCTCTTCTCACTTACTGCTCTTCATTCTTCTCCTCTATCTGGATGCCCTTCTGTTCCCTTGTCTCTCGGGATGCCCATATTTTCTCTCTTCTATCTGGATGTCCTTCTGTCCACTCCTTTCTCTGGATGCCCTTCTTTTCTCTTCTATCTCTGAATGCCCTTTTGTCTTCTCCTCTCTCTCTGGATGACCTTCTATCTTCTCCTCTCTATAGATGCCCTTCTGTTCTTTCTTCACTCTGGATGCCCTTCTGTCGTCTCCTCTCTCTGGATTCCCTTCTGTCTTCCCCTCTCTCTGGATGCCCTTCTGTCTTCTCCTCTCTCTCAATGCCATTCTGTTTTCACCTCTCTATGGATGCACTTCTGTCTTTTCCTCTCTCTGGATGCATTTCTGTTCTCTCTTCTCTCTGGATGCCCTTCTATTATCTTCTCTCTATATATGCTCTTCTGTTCTCTTATTTATCTTGATGCCCTTTTGTCCTCTCCTCTCTCTGGATGCCCTTCTGTTTCTGTTCCCTGGATGCCCTTGTGTCTTCTCCTCTCTCTAGATGCCCTTCTGTTCTCTTATAGCAATATATTCTCTTCTGTCCTATCATCTCCCTGGATGCCCTTGTGTCTTCTCCTCTCTCTGGATGCCCTTCTGTTTTCAACTCTCTATGGATGCCCTTTTGTCTTCTCTCTCTGGATGATCTTCTGTTTGCACATCTCTCTGCATGCCCTTCTTTTCTCTCCTCTCTATGTAAGATCTTCTGTCCCCTCATCACTCTGGATGCCCTTGTGTCCTCTCCACTCATTTGATGCCCTTCTGTCCTCCCTAATCTGTGTATGCCCTTCTGTCTTCTATACTCTCTGGATGCCCTTCTGTTCTCTCCTCTCTCCGGATATATTTCTGTCCTTTCCTCTCTCTGCATGCCCTTCTGTCTTCTATTCTCTCTGGATGCCCTACTGTTCTGTCCTCTCTCTGGATGCCCTTCTGTTTTCTCCTCTCTCTGGATGCCGTTATGTCTTCTCCTTTCTCTAGAGGCCCTTTGGTCATTTCCTGTCTCTGGATGCCCTTCTGTGTTCTCCTGTCTCTGGCTGCCTTTCTGTTCTCTCCTCTCCTTGGATGCCCTTCTGTTTTATCCTCTCCCCATATGCCCTTATGTCTTCTCCTCTCTCTGGATGCCTTTCTGTTTTCTCCTCGTTCTGGATGCCGTTATGTCTTCCCCTCTCTCTGTATGTCCTTCTGTCCTCTATCACTCTGCATTCCCTTCTGTTTTCTTCTAACTCCAGATACCCTTCTGTTCTCTCCTCTCTCGGAATGCCCTTCTGTCCTCTCTCCTAACTCCAGATACCCTTCTGTTCTTTTCTCTCTTTGAATCCCCTTCTGTCTTCTTCTCTCTGGATGCCCTTCTGTCTTCTCCTCTCTCTGGATTCACTTCTGTTCTGTCCTCGCTCTGGATGCCCTTCTATTAAATTCTCTTTATGGATGCTCTTCTGTTCTCTTATCTCTCTGGGTTTCCTTTTGTCCCCTACTCTCTCTGGATGCCCTTCTGTCTTCTCTTCTCTCTGGATGCCCTTCTGCTCTCTCCTCTCTTTAGATTCTCTTCTGTCCTCTCATTTTTCTGGATGCCCTTCTGTTCTCTTCTCTCTCTAGATGATCTTCTGTTCTCTCATCTCCCTGGATGCACATCTGTTATTTCCTCTCTATGGATGATCTTCTCTTCTCTCATCACTCTAATTGGCCTTGTGTCCTCTCCTCTCTCTAGATCCTCTTCTGTTCCCTCTTCTCTCTGGATGCCCTTGTGTCCTCTCTTCTCTCTGGATGTTCTTCTGTCCTCTCTTCTCTCTGGGTGTCCTTCTGTAATCTCTTCTCTCTGATCTCTTTCTTGTCTCTCCTCTCTATGGATGCTCTTCTGTCTTCTCCTTTCTCTGAATGTCTTCTGTTGTCTCCTTTCTCTGGATGCCCTTCTTTCTTCTCTCTCTGGATTCCCTTCTGTCCTCTCCTCTCTCTGGATGCCCTTCAGTACTCTCCAATCTCTGAATGCCCTTCTGTCCTTTTCTCTCTCTGGATTTCCTTCTGTCCTCTCATATCTCTGCTTGCCCTTCTGTTCTCTTCTCTCTATGGATGCTTTCCTGTTCTCTCATCTCTCTAGATGCCGTTCTGTTTCCTCCTCTATCTGGATGTCCTTCTGTTTTCTCCTCTCTCTGGATGCCCTTCTGTCCTGTCCTCTCTCTGGATGCACTTCAGTTCTCTTCTCTCTGGATGCCCTTCTGTCTTCTACTCTCTGTGGATGCCCTTATGTCCTCTCCTCTCTCTGGATGCTCCTCTGTTCTCTCAACTCTCTGTAAGCCCTTCTGTTCTCTCCTCTTTCCAGATGCCCTTCTGTCCTCTCTTCTCTCTTGATGCCCTTCAGTCTTCTTCTCTCTCTGGATGCCTTTCTGTTCTATCCACTCTCCAGATGCTCGGCTGTTCTCCCCTCTCTGTGGATGCCCGT
Source organism: Arvicanthis niloticus (assembly GCF_011762505.2). Lineage (NCBI taxonomy): Eukaryota > Metazoa > Chordata > Mammalia > Rodentia > Muridae > Arvicanthis > Arvicanthis niloticus. Next base: position 249,597 of record NC_047664.1, read on the forward strand.
AAGTACTCTTCTCTCTCTGTATGCGATTCTGTTCTCTCCTCTCTCTCTCTATGCCCTTCTGTTCTCTCCTCTCACTGGATGTGCTTCTTTTCTCTCCTCTCTCTGGATGCCCTTCTGTCTTCTCCTCTCTCTGGATGCCCTTCTGTTCTCTCCTCAGTCCGGATGACTTTTTTTCCTCACCTCTCTCTAGATTCCTTTCTTTCTTTTCCTGTCTCTTGATGCCCTTCTGTTCTCTTATCTCTGATGCCCTTTTGCGCACCACTCTCTGGATGCCCTTCTGTCTTCTCCTCTCTCTGATTCCACTTCAGTCCTCTCCTCTCTCTGGATTCCCTTCTATTATCTTCTCTCTATGGATGCTCTTTTGTTCTCTTATCTCTTTGGAAGCCCTTTTGTCCTCTCCTCTCTCTGGGTGCCCTTCTGTCTTCTCTTCTTCCTGGATGCCATTCTGTTCTCTCCTCTCTCTAGATTCTCTATGTCCCCTCATCTCTCTGGATGCCCTTCTGTTCTCTTCTCTCTCTGGATGATCTTTTGTTCGCTCATCTCTCTGCATGCCCTTATGTTCTCTCCTACCTATGGAAGATCTTCTCTTCTCTCATATCTCTCTTGATGATTTTGTGTCCTCTCCTCTCCCTGGATGCCCTTCTGTATTCTCCTCTCTATGGATGCCCTCTTGTCCTCTGCTCTATCTGGATGCACTTCTATTCTTTCCTCTTTCTCTTCTCTTCTCTCTGCATGCCCTTCTGTTTTCACATCTCTATGAATGCCTTTGTGTCGTCTCATCTTTCTACATGCCCTTCACTTTTCTCCTCTGTCTAGATTCCCTTCTGTCCTCTCATCTCTCTAGATGAGCTTCTGTTCTCTTCTCTCTATGGATGATTTTCTGTTCTCTCCTCTCTCTGTATGCACTTGTGTCCTCTCCTCTCTCTGCATGCCCTTCTGTCCTCTCCTCTCTTGGGATGCCCTTATGTCTTCTCCTGTCTCCTGATGCCTTCTGTACTATCCTCTCTCTGGATGTCCTTCTGTTCTATCCTCTCTTTGGATGCCCTTCTGTTCTCTGCTATCTCCGGGTCTACTTCTGTCCTCTACTCTCTGGATGCCCTTCTGTACTCTCTTATCTTTGGTTGTCCTTCTGTTCTCTTAGTGCTATGAATGCTCTCTTGTTCGCTCATGGCTCTTGATGCCCTTCCATTCTCTCCTCTCTCGGGATGCCCTTCTGTCCTTTCCTCTCTTGGGATGCCCTTTTGTCTTCTCTTGTCTCCAGATGCCCTTTTTCCTATCCTCTCTCTGGATGCCCTTCTGTTCTATCCTCTTCTGGATGTTTTTCTGTCTTCTCCTCTCTCTATATGCCGTTCTATCCTCTCCCCTCTCTCGATGCACTTCTGTCTTCTCCTCTCTGTGGATGCCCTTCTGTTCTCTCCTCTGTCGGGATGACCTTTCTGCTCCTATCTCTGAATGTTCTTCTGTTCTCCCGTCTCTCTGGATGCGCTTCTGTCCTCTCCTCTCTCTTGATGCCCTTCTTTCTTCTCCTCTCTGTGGATGCACTTCTGTTCCCTCCTCTGTCTGGATGACCTTCTTTCTACTCCTCTCTCGGGATGCACTTCTCTTCTCTCCTCTCTCTGGATGATATTCTGTTCTCTCCAGTCTCAGAATGCCCTTCTGCCCTCCCTCTCTTGGGATGCCCTTCTGTCCTCTCCTCTCTCTGTATGCCCTTCTGTTCTCTCATATCTTGGATTCCCTTATGAACACTCTTCTATCTGGAGGCCCTTCTGTCAGCTCCTCTCTCCGGATGTCATTCTGTCCTCTCATCTCTCAGGATTTCCTTCTGTTATCTCCTCTCTCTGGATGCCCTTCTGTCTTCTCCTTTCTCTGGATGCCCTTCTGTCCTCTCCTCTCTCTGGATGCCGTTCTGTCCTCTCCTCTCTTGATATGCCCTTATGTCTTCTCCTGTCTCCGGATGCCCTCTGTCCTTTCCTCTCTCTCGATGCCCTTCTGGCCTCTCATCTCTTGGGATGCCCTTAAGTCTTCTCCTGTCTCTGGATGCCCTCTGTCCTATCCTCTCTCTGGATGTGCTTCTGTTATATGCTCTCTCTGGATGCCCTTCTGTCCTCTCCCATTTTCAGGTGTACTTCTGTCCTCTACTCTCTGGAAGCCCTTCTGTCCTCTCCTCTCTCTGGATGCCCTTCTCTACTCTCCACTCTCTGAATGCCCTTCTATCTTCTCCTTTCTCTGGATTTCCTTCTGTCCTCTAATCACTCTAGATTCCCTTCTTTTCTCTTCTCTCTCTGGATGATCTTCTCTTCTCTCATCTATATGGATGGCCTTCTGTTCTCTCTTCTCTCTGGATGCCCTTCTGTCTTCTTTTCTCTCTGGATGCCTTTCTGTTCTCTTCCTCACTCCGGATACCTTTCTGTCCTCTCCTCTCTCTGGATGCCCTTCAGTCTTCTGTATCTTTGGATACCATTCTGTTCTCTCATCTCTCTGGATGCCCTTATTTACTCTCTTCTGTCTGGATACCCATTTGTCAGATCCTCTCTAAGGATGTCCTTCTGACCTCTCATCTCTCTGGATTGCCTTCTGTTCTCTCTTTGCTCTGGATGCTCCTCTGTCTTCCCCTCTCTCTGGATGCCCTTCTTGTCTCTCCTTTCTCTGGATGCCCTTCTGTCTTCTCGTCTCTCTGGATGTCTTCTGTTGTCTCTTTTCTCTGGATGCCCTTCTCTCTTCTCTCTCTGGATGCCCTTCTGTCCTCTTCTCTCTCTCTGGATTTTCTTCTGTCCTCTCATATCTCTACTTGCCCCTCTGTTCTCTTCTCTCTATGGATGCTTTCCTGTTCTCTCATCTCTCCGGATGCCCTTCCGTTTCCATCTCTATCTGGTTGCCCTTCTGTTTTCTCCTCTCTCTGGATGCCCTTCGGTACTCTCCTCTCTCTAGATTTTCTTCTGTCCCCTCATCTCTCTGGATGCCCTTCTGTTCTCTCCTCTCTCTGGATGCCCTTATGTACACTCTTCTATCTGGTTTCCCTTCTGTCAGCTACACTCTCCGGATGTCCTTCTGTCTTCTCATCTCTCAAGATTCCCTTCTGTTATCTCCTGTCTCTGGATGCCCTTCTGTCTTCTCCTTTCTCTGGATGCCCTTCTGTTCTCTCCTCTCTCTGGATGCTCTTCAGTCTTCTCCTCTATCTGGATGCCCTTATTTACAGTCTTCTATCTGGATGCCCTTTTGTCCATTCCTCTCTCCGGATGTCCTTCTGTCCAATCCTATCTATGGGTGCCATTCTGTCTCCTCCTCTCTCTGCATGCCCTTCTGTCCTCTCCTCTCTCTGGATTCCCTTCTGTCCTCTCCTCTCTCTGGATGCCCTTCTCTTCTCTCCTCTCTCTGGATTACCTTCTTTCTGCTCATATCTCTGGATGCCCTTCTGTTCTCTTGTCTCTAAGGATGCTCTCCTGTTTTCTCATCTCTCTGGATGCCCTTGTGTCCTCTCCTGACTCTGGATGCCCTTCTGTCTTCTCTTCTCTTTGGATGCCCTTCGGTCCTCTCCACTCTATGAATGCCCTTCTGTTCTCTCCTCTCTCTGGAAGCCTTTCTGTTCTCTCTTTTCTCTGGATGCCCTTCAGTCATATGCTCTCACTGGATGCCCTTCTGTTCTCTCGTCTCGCTGGATGCCCTTATTTACACTCTTCTATCTGGATGCCTTTCTGTCTGCTCCTGTCTTTGGATGTCCTTCTGTCCTCTCGTATCTCTGGATGCCTTTCTGTCTTCTCCCCTAGCTGGATGAGCTTCTTTTCTATCCTCTCTAGATTCCCTTTTGTTCTTTCCCATTTCCAGGTGTACTTCTGTCCTCTCCTCTCTCTGGATTCCATTCTGTCCTCTGATATATCTGGTTGACCTTCAGGTGTACTTCTGTCCTCTCCTCTCTCTGGATTCCATTCTGTCCTCTGATATATCTGGTTGACCTTCTGTTCTCTTCTTTCTATGAATGATCTCCTGTTCTCTCGTCTCTCTGGATGCCCTTCTGTTCTCTCCTCTCTCTGGAAGCCCTTCTGTCCTCTCCTCTCTTGGGATGCCTTTAAGTCTTCTCCGGTCTCCAGATGCCCTCTGTTGTATCCTCTCTCTGGATGCCCTTCTGGTCTATCTTCTCTCTGGATGCCCTTCGGTTCTCGCTTATCTCCAGGTGTACTTCTCTCCTCTACTCTCTGGATGCCCTTCTGTCTTCTCCTCTCTCCAGATTCCCTCTGTCCTCTCATATCACTGGTTGCCCTTCTGTTCTCTTCTTTCTATGAATGCTCTCCTGTTCTCTCATCTCTCTGGATGCCCTTCTGTTCTCTCCTCTGTCTAGCTTTTCTTCTGTACTCTCATCTCTCTGGATCCCCTTCTGTTCTCTTCTCTTTATGGATGATCTTCTGTTTCCTCCTCTCTCTGGATGCCCTTCTGTTCTATCCTCTTCTGGATGTTTATCTGTCATCTCCTCTCTCTTTATGCCATTCTGTCCTCTCCTCTTTCTCAGTGCCCTTTTGTCTTCTCCTCTCTGTGGATGCCCTTCTCTTTTCTCCTGTCTTGTGATGCAGTTATGTCTTCTCCTCTCTCTGGATGCCCTTCTGTCCTCTATCTCTCTGGATGCCCTTCTGCTTTCTCCTCCCTCCAGATACCCTTCTATTCTCTCCTCTCTCCGGATGCCCGTCTGTCCTCTCCTCTCTCTTGATGCCCTTCTGTCTTATCTTCTCTCTGGATACCCTTCTGTTCTCTCCTATATCTGGATGCCCTTTTGTTCTCTCCTCTCTCCAAATGCCCACCTGTCCTCTCCTCACTGGATGCCCTTCTGTCTTCTCCTCTCTCCGGATGGCCTTCTGTTCTCTCCTCTCTCCAAATGCCCTTCTGTCCTCTCCTCACTGGATGCCCTTCTGTCTTCTCCTCTCTCCAGATGGCCTTCTGTTCTCTTCTCTCTGGATGCCCTTCTGTCTTCTACTTTCTGTGTATAAAATTATGTCCTCTCCTCTCTCTGGATGCTCCTCTGTTCTCTCAATTCTGTGTATGACCTTCTATTCCCTTCTCTTTCCAGATGCTCTTCTGTCCTCTCCTCTCTCTGGATACCATTCTGTCTTATCCACTCCCTAGATGTCCTTCTGTTCTCTCCTAACACTGGAAGCCCTTCTGTCCTCTCCTCTCTCTGGATGGCCTTTTATTCTCTCCTTTCTCTGGATGCCCTTATGTTCTCTCCTCTCTCTGGATTCCCTTCAGTCTTCTCCTCTCTCTGAATGCACTTCACTCATCTCTCTGTATGCCGTTATTTACTCTCTTCTATCTGAATGCCCTTCAGTCCAATCTTGTCTCCGGATGTCCTTCTGTCCTCTCTTATCTCTAGATGCCCTTCTGTCCTCTCCTCTCTCTGGTTGCCCTTCTGTCTTCTCCTCTATCTGGATGCCCTTCTGTTGTCTCCTCACTCTGCATGCTTTTCTGTCCTCGCCTCTTTCTAGATGCCTTTCTGTCTATTCCTCTCTCTCTGGATGCTCTTCTGTTCAATTCTCTCTATGGATGCTTTCCTGTTCTCTCATCTCACCGGATGCCCTTCTGTTCCCTCCTCTCTCTCGATGCCCTTCTGTCCTCTCTTGGGAGGACCTTATGTCTTCTCCTGTCTCCAGATGCCCTCTGTCCTATCCTCTCTCTCTCGATGCTCTTCTGTCCTCTCCTCTCTTGGGATACCCTTAAGTCTTCTCAGGTCTCCGGATACCCTCTGTCCTATCCTCTCTCTGGATGCCCTTCTGGTCTATCCTCTCTCTGGATACACTTCTGTTCTCACCTATCTCTGGGTGTACTTCTCTCCTCTACTCTCTGGATGCCCTTCTGTCCTTTCCTCTCTCCAGATTCCCTCTGTCCTCTCATATCACTGGTTGCCCTTCTGTTCTCTTCTTTCTATAAATGCTCTCCTGTTCTCTCATCTCTCTGGATGCCCTTCTGTTCTCTCCTCTGTCTAGCTTTTCTTCTGTCCTCTCATCTCTCTGGATCCCCTTCTGTTCTCTTCTCTTTATGGATGATCTTCTGTTTCCTCCTCTCTCTCTTTATGCCCTTCAGTTCCATCCTCTTCTGGATATTTTTCTGTCGTCTCCTTTCTCTGTATGCCATTCTGTCCTCTCCTCTCTCTTGGTATCCTTTTGTCTTCTCTCTGTGGATGCCCTTCTCTTTTCTCCTGTCTCGAGATGCAGTTATGTCTTCTCCTCTCTCTGGATGCCCTTCTGTCCTCTATGTCTCTGGATGCCCTTCTGTTTTCTCCTCTCTCCAGATACCCTTCTGTTGTCTCCTCTCTCCAGATGCCCTTCTGTCCTCTCCTTGCTCTTGATGCCCTTCTGTCTTATCTTCTCTCTGGATACTCTTATGTTTTCTCCTCTATCTGGATGCCCTTTTGTTCTCTCCTCTCTCCAAATGCCCTTCTGTCCTCTCCTCATTGGATGCCTCCTCTCCTCACTGGATGCTCCTCTCTCCGGATGCCTTTCTGATCTCTACTCTCTTTGGATGCTCTTCTGTCTGCTCATCTCTCTGGATGCCCTTCTGTCTTCTCCACTCTCTGGATGCCCTTCTGTTTTCACCTCTCTATGGATGCCCTTCTGTCTTCGCCTTTCTCTGGCTGCACTCCTGTCCTCTCATCTCTCTGGATGTCCTTTTATTATCTTCTCTCTATAGATGCTCTTCTGTTCTCTTATCTCACTGGATACCCTTTTGTCCTCTCCTCTGTCTGGATGCCCTTCTGTCTTGTCTTCTCTCTGGATGCACTTCTGTTTTCTTCTCTTTGGATGCCCTTATGTGCTCACCTCTCTCTGGATGCCCTTCTGTCCTCTAATCTCTCTGGTTGCTTTTCTCATCTCTTTTCTCTATAGATTCTCTCCTGTACTATCATTTCTTTGGATGCCCTTCTGTTCTCTCCTCTCTCTGGATGCACATCTGCCTTCCCTTCTCTCTGGATGCCCTTCTGTCTTCTCCTCTCTCTACATGCCCTTTGTTTTCTCCTATCTCTAGATTCCCTTCTGTACTATCATCTCTCTGGATGCCCTTCTATTATCTTCTCATTATGAATGCATTTCTGTTTTCTCATCTCTCTGGATGCCCTTCTGTCTTCTCTTCTCTTGGGATGCCCTTCTGCCTCATCCTCTCTCTGGATGCCCTTCTGTTCTCTCTTCTCTATAGATTCTCTTCTGTCCTCTCATCTCTATGGATGTCCTTCTGTTCTCTCCTCTCAGTGGATGATCTTCTGTTCTCTCATCTCTCTAATTGGCCTTGTGTCTTCTCTTCTCTCTGGATGCTATTCTGTTCTCTCATCTCTCTGGATGCTCTTGTATCCTCTCCTCTCTCTGGATGACCTTCTGTTTTATATTTTCTCTGGATTCCCTTCTGTCTTCTCCTCTCTCTGGATGCCCTTCTGTTCTCTCATGTCTCCGGATGCCCGGTTGTCTTCTCCTCTCTCTTGATGCCCAGCTGGTTTCACCTCTCTATGGATGCCCTTTTGTCTTCTCCTCTCTCTACATACCCTTTGTCCTCTCCTATCTCTAGATTCCCTTCTGTCCTATCATCTCCCTGGATGCCATTCTATTATCTTCTCACTATGGATGCCTTTCTGTTTTCTCATCTCTCTGGATGCCCTTCTGTCTTCTCTTCTCTCGGGATTCCCTTCTGTCTTCTCCTCTCTCTGGATGCCCTTCAGTTCTCTCCTCTCTCTAGATTCTCTTCTGTCCTCTCATCTCTCTGGATGCCCTTCTGTTCTCACCTCTCAGTGGATGATCACCTGTTCTCTCATCTCTCTGGATGCCCTTCTGTCTTCTCCTTTCTCTGGATGGCCTTCTGATCTAACCTCTCTCCAGATGACTTTCTGTCCTCTCCTCTCTCAGGATGCCCTTCTGTCTTCTCTCTCTGGATGCCCTTCTTTTCTCTTCTCCTTGGATGCCTTTCTGTGCTCACATCTTTCTGAATGCCCTTCTGTTCTCTCCTCTCTCCTGATGCTCTTCTGTTCTCTCCTCTCTCTTTATGCCCTTTTGTCCTCTCGTCTCTATGGATACCCTTCTGTCCTCTCATTTCTCTGGTTCCTTTTCTGTTCTTTTGTCTCCATGGATTCTCTCCTGTACTCTCATCTCTGGATGCCCTTCTGTTCTCTCCTCTCTCTGTTTGCCCTTCTGCCTTCTTCTCTCTCTGGATGCCCTTCTGTCTTGTCTTCTCTCTGGATGCCCTTCTGTTTTCGCCTATCTATGGATGCCAGTCTGTTCTCTTGTCTCTCGCGATGACCTTTTTTTCTCTCTTCTATCTGGATGCCTTTCTGTCCGCTCCTCTCTCCGGATGCCCTTCTGATCTCTCCTCTCTCTAGATTCTCTTCTGTCCTCTCAACTCTCTGGATGCCCTTCTCTTCTCTCTTCTCTCTGGGTGCCTGTCAGTCTTCTCCTCTCTCTGGATTTCCTTTTTTACTCTCTTGTCTCTGGATGCCCTTTTGTCTTCTCCTCTCTCTGGATGTCCTTCTGTTCTGTCCTCCCTCTGGATGCCCTTCTCTTTTCTCCTTTCTCTGGATGCCCTTATTTCTTCTCCTCTATCTAGATGCCCTTCATTCATCTCCTCTATCTAGATGCCCTTATGTCTTCGAATCTCTCTGGATGCCCTTCGGTCTTCTCCTCTCTCTGGATGCCATTCTGATCTATCCTTTCTCCGACTGCACTTCTGTCCTCTCATCTCTCTGGATGCCCTTCTGTCTTCTCCACTCTCTGGATGCCCAGCTGTTTTCACCTCTCTATGGATGCCCTTCTGTCTTCTCCTCTCTCTACATGCCCTTTGTTCTCTCCTATCTCTAGATTCCCTTCTGTACTATCATCTCTCTGGATGCCCTTCTATTATCTTCTCACTATGGATGCCTTTCTGATTTCTAATCTCTCTGGATGCCCTTCTGTCTTCTCTTCTCTCAGGATGCCCTTGTGTCTTCTCCTCTCTTGATGCCCCTCTGTTCTCTCTTCTCTCTAGATTCTTTTCTGTCTGCTCATCTCTCTGGATGCCCTTCTGTTCTCTCCTCTCAGTGGATGATCTTCTGTTCTCTCATATCTTTGGATGCCCTTCTGCCTTCTCCTCTCTCTGGATGCCTTTCTGTCTTCTCCACTCTCTGGATGCCCTTGTCTTCTCTCTTCTCTCTGGATGTCCTTCAGTTTTCTCCTCTCCCTGGATGCCCTTCTATCTTCTCTTCTCTCTAGATGCCCTTCTGTCCTCTCCTCTCTCTAGATGACCTTCTGTCTTCTTCTCTCTCTGGCTTCCCTTCTGATCTCTCCTCTCTCTGGATGCTCTTTTCTCCTCTCATCTCTCTGGATGCCCTTCTTTCTTCACCTCTCTCTGGATGCCCTTCTGTTTTCACCTTACTATGGATGGCCTTCTGCCTTCTCCTTTCTCTGGATGCACTTCTGTTCTGTCCTCTCTCTGGATGTTCTTCTATTATCTTCTCTCTATCAATGCTCTTCTCTTATCTCTCTGAATGCCCTTTTGTCCTCTCTTCTCTCTAGATGCCCTTCTGTCTTCTCCTCTCTATGAATCCCCTTCTGTTCAATCCTTTCTCTAGATTCTTTTCTGTCCTCTCATGTCTCTGGATACACGTCTGATCTTTTTTCTCTCTGGATGCCCTTGTGTCCTCTCCTCTCCCTTGATGCCCTTCTGTCTTCTGCTCTCTCTGGATGCCCTCTTGTCCTCTCCCCTCTCTGGTTGCCCTTTTGTTCTCACCTCTCTCCATATGTTTTTATGTCTCCTCCTCTCTCGGGATGCCCTTCGGTCTTCTCTTCTCCTTTGATGCCCTTCTGTTCTCTCCTCTCTCCATATGTCCTTATGTCTTCTCCTCTCTCTGGATGCCCCTCTGTCCGCTCCTCTCTCTGGATGTCCTTCTCTCCTCTCCTATCTCTGAATGCCCTTGTGTCTTCTCCTCTTTCTGGATGTCCTTCCATCTTCTCTTCTCTCTACATGCCCTTCTGTTCTTTCCTCTCTCTGCATGCCCTTCTGTAATCTCCTCTCTCTGGATTCCCTTCTGTTCCCTTATCTCACTGGATGATCTTCTGTTCTTGAATCTCTTTGAATGCCTTTCTGTTCTCTCCTCTCAGTGGATGATTTTCTGTTCTCCATTGCTCTGATTGGCCTAGTGTCCTCTCCTCTCTCTGGATGCTCTTCTTTTCTCTCATTTCTCTGGATGCCCTTGTGTCCTCTCCTCTCTGTGGATCCTCTTGTCTTCTCTCATCTCTCTGGGTGCCCTTGTGTCATCTCCTCTCTCTGGATGACATTCTGTCTTCTATTCTCTCTGGATTACCTTCTATCCTCTCCTCACTTTGATGCCCTTATGTTTTCTCCTCTCTCCCGATGCTCTTATGTCCTCTCCTCCCTTTGGATGCCCTTCTGTTCTCTCCTCTCTCCTGATGCTCTTGTGTTCTCCCCTCTCTGTGTATGCCCTTCACTAATCTTCTCTCTCTGTATGCCCTTCTGTTCTCTCCTCTCTCTCTCTATGCACTTCTGTTCTCTCCCCTCTCTGGATGTCCTTCTTTTCTCTTTTCTCTCTGGATGCCTTTCTGTCTTCTTGGCTCTCTGGATGCCCTTTTCTTCTCTCTTCTCTCTGGATGTCCTTCAGTCTTGTCCTCTCTCTGGATACCCTTCTGTTCTCTTGTCTCTCAGGATGCCCTGATTTTCTCTCTTCTATCTGGATGCCCTTCTGTTTGCTCCTCTCTCCAGATGCTCTTCTGTCCTCTCCTAGCTCTGAATGTCCTTCTGTCTTCTCCTCTCTATGGATGCTTTTCTATCTTCTATTCTCTCTAGATGCCCTTCTGTACTCCCCTCTCTCTAGATGCCCTTCTTTCTTTTCCTCTATATGAATCCTCTTTTCTTCTCTCCTTTCTCTAGATTCTCTTCTGTCCTCTCATCTCTCTGGATATACTTCTGATCTTTTCTCTCTCTGGATGCCCTTTTGTCCTCTCCTCTCTCTGGATGACCTTCTGTCTTCTCTTCTCTCTGGATTCTCTTCTGTTCTCTCCTGTCACTAGAATCTCTTCTGTTCTCTCATTTCCCAGGATTCCTTTCTGTCTTCTTCTCTCTCTAGATGCCCTTCTGTTTTCACCTCTCTATTGATGCCCTTCTGTCTTCTCCTCTCTTTGGATGATCTTCTGTTTGATCATCTCTCTGCATGGCCTTCTGTTCTTTCTTTCTATGTAAGATCTTCTGTTCTCACATCTCTCTGGATGCCCTTGTATTCTTTCCCCTCTGGATATCCTTCTGTCTTCTCTTCTCTCTGGATGCCCTTCTGTTCTCTCATCTCAGCGGATGATCTTCTGTTCTTTCATCTCTCTAATTGGCCTTGTGTCCTCTCCTCTCTCTGGATGCTCTTCTCTTCTCTCATCTCTCTGGATGCCCTTGTGTCCTCTCATCTCTCTGGATGCTCTTCTGTTCTGTCATCTCTCTGGATGCCCTTGTGTCCTCTCCTCTCTCTCTGGATGACCTTCTGCCTTCTATTCTCTCTGGATGACCTTCTCTCCTCTCCTCTCTTTGGATGCCCTTCTGTTCTTTCCTCACTCTGAATGCCCTTCTGTCTTCTGCTCTCTCCAAATGCCCTTCTGCTCTCTCCTCTCTCTGGATGCACTTCTGTCTTCTCCTCTCTCCGAATGCCCTTCTGTTCTCTCCTCTCTCTGGATTCCCTTCTGTCTTCTCCTCTCTCTGGATTCCCTTCTGTTCTCTAATCTCACAGGAACCCCTTCTTTCCTCTTTTATCTCTGGATGCCCTTTTGTCTTCTCCTCTCTCTGGCTGCTCTTATGTCCTCTTGTCTCTTTGCATGTCCTTTAGTCTTCTCCTCTCTCTGGATTACCCTCTGTTCTCTCCTCTCACTGGTAGCCCTTCTGTCCTCTTCTCTCACTGGATGCCCTTTTGTCTTCTCCTCTCTCTGGATGCTCTTATGTCCTCTTGTCTCTCTGGATGTTTTTTAGTCTTCTGCTATCAATGGATGTCCTTCTGTTCTCTCCACTTTCTGGATTCTCTCCTGTTTGCTCATCTCTCGAGATGTCCTTCTGTTCTCACCTCCCTCAGAATGCCCTTCTGTCCTCTCCACTCACTGTATGCCCTTCTGTCTACCCTTTCTCTGGATGCCGTTCTTTCCTCTGTACTGATGCCCTTCTGTGCTCTCCTCTTTTTGCATGCCCTTCTGTTCTCTCCTCTTTCTGGATGCCCATCTGTTCTCTTCTCTTTTCGAATGCCCTTCTGTCCTCTCCACTCTCTGGATGACCTTTTATCTTTTCCTCTCTCCGGATGCCCATCTGTCTTCTGCTCTTTCTGGATGCCCTTCTGTTCTCTGCTCTCTCTTGATACCCTTCTGGCTTCTCCTCTCTCTTGATACCCTTCCGTTCTCTCCTCTCTCTGGATGCCCTTCTGTTCTCTTATCTCTCTTGATGCCCTTCTGTCCTCTCCTCTCTCTGGATGCCCTTCTGTATTCTGCTATCTCTGGATGCCCTACATTTCTCTTTTAACTCTGGATACCCTCCTGTCTTCTCCTCCTTCTGGATGCCCTTCTGTTCTCTCCTCTGTCTCACAGAAGACAGAATTGCATCCAGAGAGAGGAAAAGAGAGAAGAGCATCCGGAGAGAGGAGAGGTCAGAAGGGCATCCAGTGAGAGGAAAGAACAGAAGGGCACCCAGAGAGAGGAGAAGACAGAAGGGAATGCAGAGTGAGGATAGTATTGTAGGGTTCCAGAGAGAAGATAAAACAGAAAGGCATCCGGAGTGAGGAGAGAACAGAAGTCATTCAGAAAGAGGAGAGTACAGAAGGGCATCCAGAGAGAGGAGAGGACAGAAGGGATCCCAGAGAGACAAGAGGACAGAAAGGCATCCAGGGAAAGGGGAGTGCAGAAGGGCATCCATTGAGAAGAGAGGACAGAAGGGCATCCAGAGAGATGAGAGAACATAAAGGCATCCAGAGAGAATAGAGGACAGAAGGGCATCTAGACAGATGAGAGAACAGAAGGGTATCCAGAGAGAGGAGAAGACAAAAAGGGAATCCAGAGAGAGGGGAGAACAGAAGGGCATCCACAGTGAGGAGAAGACAGAAGGGCATCCAGAGAGACGGGAGGACAAAAAGGCATCCCGGGAAAAAAGAGAGCAGAAGGGCATCCATTGAGAAGAGAGGACAGAAGGGCATCCAGAAAGAGGGGAGAACAGAAAGCCATCTAGAGAATGGAGAATACAGAAGGGCATCAAGAGAGAGGAGAGAACAAAAGGGCATCCAGAAACAGGATAAGAGAGAATGCATACAGATGGAGAAGGGACAGAAGGGCATCCTGAGAGAAGAGAGGATAGAAGGGCATCCAGGGAGAGAACAGAAGAGAATGTCATCCAGAGAGAGCAGTGGACAGAAGGGCATCTAGTGTGAACAGAGAACAGAAGGGCATCAGGAAAGAGGAGAATTCAGAAGGGCATAGGGAGATAGAAGACAGAAGGGCATCCAGAGAGAGGTGAGGACAGAATGGCCTCCAGAGAGAAGAGAGAGCAGAAGGGCATCCAGAGAGTGGAGAGAAAAGAATGGCATCCACAGAAAAGAGGACAGAAGGTAACACAGAGACAAGAGAAGACAGAAGGGCATCTGGATAGAGGGGAGAACAGAAGGGCATCCAGAAAGAGGAGAGAATAGAAGGGCATCCAGAGAGAGGAGAGGACAGAAGTTCATCTAGAGAGGGGAGAGTACAGAACGGCATCCAGAGAGAAGAGAGAAGGGAATCCGGAGTGAAGTGAGAATTGTAGGGGATCAAGTGAGAGGAGAATACAGAAGGGCATTGGGAGAGAGGAGAAGACAGAAGATCATCCCGAGAAAGGAGAGGACAGAATGGCATCCAGAAATAGGAAGGAACAGAAGGGCATTTGAAGAGAAGAGAGAACAGAAGGGCATCCAGAGAGAGGAGAGAACAGAAGGGCATCCAGAGCAAGCAGAAGACTGAAGGACATCCAGAGAGAAAAGAGGACAGAAGGGCATCCAGAGAGAGGAGAAGACAGAAGGGCATTCAGAGAGTGGAGAAGACAGAAGAGCATCCAGAGTGAGGAGAGAATTGTAGGGCATCAAGAGACAGGAGAAAACAGAAAGGCATCAGAAGAAAGGAGAGAACAGAATGGCATCGGGTGAGAGGAAAAGACAGAAGGGCATCCAGAGAGAGAAGATGACAGAATGTCATACAGAGTGAGGAAAGAACAGAAGGGCATCCCGAAAGAGAAGAAGACAGAAGGGCATCCAGAGAGAGGAGTGGACAGAAGGACATATGGTGAGAGGAGAGAATAGAAGGGCATCCAGTGAGAGGAGAAGACAGAAGGGCATCAGGAGAGAGGAGAGAACAGAAGGGCTTCCAGAAAGAGGAGAGAACAGAAGGGCATCCAGTGAAAGGAGAAGACATAAGAGAATCCATAGAGCAGAGAGAACAAAAGGGCATCCAGAGAGAGGAGAGGACAGAAGGGCCTCTAGAGTGAGCAGAGAACACAAGGGCATCCAGAAAGAGGAGAAGACAGTAGGGCATCCAGTGAGAGAAGTGGACAGAAGGGCATCCGGAGAATAAAATACAGAAGGACATCTAGAGAGAGGAGAGGACAGAAGAGCATCCAGTGAGAGGAGAGAACAGAAGGGCATCCAGAGAGAGGAGAAGACAGAAGGAAATGCAGAGTGAGGAGAGAATTGTAGGGCATTGTTCCAAGCCCCTCCATGTAAAACCTTTGTGCAATCAGTTATACATTCGGGAAATCTATCCACACTCGTGGAACGTTCCCTCTCGAGTACTCACTGGCAACACCTCTAAATATTCAGGTACCACAGATATTCAGGTAAGGGCTGGCTAGACTTAGACCTCTTATCGACCCAGTGCAATGGGCTGAACCCTTGGGGTGCATAGACTGAGGGTCTCAGTCATCGGCTACTTTCTTAGCCTAGATAGTCAAATTTCAGGGGAAGATGCTTTCTCAAGGCTATGAGTGCTTGGGCGATAGAGACCTTGTCTTATTTTTGTTGGGTTCTGAGCTTGCAGACCAATCATAACATGAACACTAATCCACAACATAGGGCTGCACCAAACAGACCTATCCCCACTCTTTAAGAAAGAAGGAAAAGGCAGAGATCAGCCAAGAAGTAAAATCGCCAGGGTAACAGGGTCCACTCGTGTTCCATCAAGGCTCAAAATCCGGATCTGCAATTGCTGCTGCACCTGGTCCAGCTCCCCAGTCCACTTCCCTTGTAAATAAGAAGAAAGATTATGGCTTTGAATAAATGTATCATTCATAAATCTCAGAGGTGTAATACCTAGATGTGGGGTTGCTGACACGCAGCTCATTTGAACCACATCTATGAGCTGCTCCACTTGGGCTTGGAGCAAATCAACTCTCTAATTGACCAACAGAATCTCTGATGCCAGGTATGCATCCACTTTCTGTAGAATGGTCAAAGCCTCAGAGGTCTTTTCTGAAATTAGATTAACAACAGTAGCTGCTGTAACTTTATTAACTATGCCTGTACCAGCTGTCACAGCTGCAGCTGCAGAGATGGTAATAGCAGTGATAATGGCTGCATTAATGCCAAAGTCTCTTTTATGTCTCAATAATGATGTAGTAGGGAAAGTTTCAGGATCAGCTTCTACTGGGATGGGCACAAAGGTAGGCACGTGCACAACCAAGGCTAGGTCTAGTGATCCATTCCAGCATTGTGCCAAAAGGCATGTAACATTCTTACAATCCAAGATATAAGAATTATTTTGAATGTTGGATAACATAAAGAAAAATGGGGGTCCACACACACCAACACCGGTTGTGCAGATGCATTCCTAAACACCTTATTAATTTTAATGGTATTCAAATGGCTAGAGATATTAGATCGTGTAGCTGAAACATTTTGTACTTCACGAAATATACCATTCAACAAGACAAAGGCAGATACACCCTTTTTATCATTATAAACAGTAGCTACAACACCTAATTTAATTTTGTTGAAGCAAAGTAAACTCAAGAAAATATACATATGATTTAATTACATATACTGTCTTCTCAATAGATGAGGAATCTGTAAATATAGTAAATATAGCAAACATTTTTTCTATGGTCTGCATGCATAGTAAATTTTAGGAAATATAAAAGCATGTATAGAGAAAAACTGTAACATATGATTATCAAATTTGTCTAAAATGTTTGTCATGTAATAGGCCAAATTTAATAATTCAATTACCAATTTAATTGTTATGTGGAATAAAGAATAAACCTTTTATCTAAAATGTTTTTAGAATTTTATCATATAAACTTTATTTGTAAATGAAGAAAGACAAATCCATATTAATGGTTTCTTTTGTCAAAGGGCTGTTGTGGACATATGAGTAGTAATAACACAAACAGCCAACAATTTATTATAGTCTATATAATTTATCTGTTGATGACTAACAGCTTACTTTATTTTCAGCAAAGCTATCTATCTTTTATTAATTAATTGTCAAGGGGAATTAGGACTTAAATCCCTTTGAAAATATCAAACAGAGGTTTAAATCCTCCTATGGTAAGCTTAAGATGAGGTTTTAGCCAATTAATATCTCTAAACAACTTTTAAAAATCACTAAGAGCAAATCAAGATTAAAAGTAAACCATTTTCTTTTTGCATGTACACTCACAAGCCAGAAGATGGTGTTAGATCCCCACCACAAATGGTTGTGAGCCACCATGTGGTTGCTGGGAGTTCAGCTTTAAAACAACCATTTTCTGAAGCAATTATTTTTAACAAATATCGCTTCATGGGCTCTTAAAAGTTATGAATAAATTTACTCTCTGTAAACCTCTCCCCTTTACCAGAAATGTAAAGGGATGGTATAAAAACATCTTTTATATCTATAATAATTCTATAAGCATTTACTGAAAAGGCAGCTGGAGTAGGCAAGTTAGGCTGTATAAATCTTAAATTTGAACTTCATTTTGGATTAATTTAATAACCAATCTCTTTAGTCCAATGAATATATCGGATAAAAGCCAACTTTATTCTCTAATAATTGTTACATATATTAGAGGAATCCAAAGCATCTCATTTTTAACAACTTTGAATATAAAGGAATTAAAACAATTTGAACAATATTTTATCAGCAGTTACAGTTATACTCATGGAGGGAAGTAGGAATAATTTTAATGTCTCCAGCATAATCATAACTTTTAGCCCACAGACTATTGTAAAGTCTTTGGGTCTTAGATTTATCCCTCTTCTCACAAGAAACAATGAAGACAAAAGATGAATTCTGGTAAACAAATTTCTAGGACCTGGTTGTGAAGACCCAGGACAAAAGGAGCTTTTGGCACCTGAGCTGCAGAGCTCAGTCTGCATTGTCTTAGTTCAAATGTAAATGTGCTTAACCTCCCTCCTGCCTGTTCTCTGAGGCGTGGTTAGGGCTGAACTGTTCGATTTTGACTTTAATTTTAACCTTAAACCTTAATTTTAAACTGTAAACTTTAAAAGACACGTGCTGTATCTTTTCTCTATGAACATAGGTAAATCAGAAATTTTCAAACTCTCGGTTGAACTACCAACTGAAGCCAATTGAGTATTGGCAGTTTAACTATGTTTTTAAACCTCTTTTGTAATATTAGAGTATAACCATATTTTTGAGAAACAAAACCAATCTTTAACGATGTAAGCAGTCTATTTTCTATAAAATCAACATCAAGTAGATTACCTTTATGCTATAAAGTTTTGCTGCCACAAAACAAAGTGTAAAATTTAATGGAAAACTTGTAGCATTATATAACTCAGGCTGCTGGCGGGTGCGCTGTGAGGATGGGGCATCCAAGTAACACTCAATAGCTGTAAACAATGGCAGCACTGCAGAATTTTAATGTACTGGCATTGGAACAGGCCAATATCTAACTATGGCCCATAGTGGTATACTTATCCCCAAATTGAACATCAGTATCAGGAGAATCAGGGTCATCTTGCAATCTAGCTTCATTCTTCACAATCTGCACCAGCTGCATAGGGACCCAAATTGGATTGTCTTCACCTGTGGAATAAACACAAACAACTCCCCTCCCCGGCCATGGAGGGGGTCTATCACGTCCCTGACCTTGGAGAAGGGCCGCAGCAAGTCCTGCCTTATTGAGGAGGCCTCCCAGGCTGCAACAGGCTCTCAGCCAGTCTTGTAGCCCCTTGTTCCTATGAGGGACAATGGCTGCATGGCATTCAGCTGTGACATTTTCAAAGATCATCTGTTCTATCACTGGCATTGTTTGCTCTGGTTCTCCAAAGATTCTGCCATAAAGGAGGGTCCTTTTGTCCTCCACTCTCTCTCCACCAGCTGGTGGAGGGTCCTTAACCTTAAAAGGCTCTGCAGTAGCCCTTGTTTCTTTTGAGTACTCTCTCTTTTTACCAGACTCCTGGGTCTGCTTCTTTTGTCCAGGCCTTCTTGCCTGCTTCCCCTTTCCAGGCTCCTTGGCCTGATCTTTTTCTCCAGGCTCCTTGGCCTGATCTCCAGGCTCCTTGGCCTGATCCCCAAGCTCCTTGGCCTTATGCTGGCTAACATGCTCTGTTTCTGGTATGCTAGGGTGGCCCTCTCCTGAAGCCTCTTGACTTTCACTAATAGCAGAAAGCAAAAGCAATGCAAACAAGAGGCTACCTAGTGGAGCGGTGGCAGTGAGTGAAAGTCTGCTTGCAACAAAGGCTTCCACCCCAGGCATATCTCTTAGAGACTTATCTCGTTCCTGTGGTCTTTCAACCCGCCCCGAGTCTCAGGGTTCTTCCGCTGCACCTTGAAGATCCCAGGTTTCGACACCAATGTTCCGAGCACCTCCATGTCCCCTTTGCCCGCGAAAGAGACACGTGAGGCGGTGTTCGGGTGGTTAGCACAGCAAGGCTTTATTCTTGTATAAGCAGAAGCGGAAAGACACAAAGCCCGGAAAAGGCACTGTTTATATACACCCTAGAATCAAGTGTTCACTTCAAATTGGCTGTTCACTCATTACCCATAATACATCCTGGAATGGGCAGTGACTTTGGCATGCTTTTTGCCTTTTGCACCTGCGCAGTCAGTTGTTTACTAGTGGGAGGACAGGATGCCTGAACCATCTTGTAATGGCGCATGCTGTCACGCTCACACGGCTCCCAACAGGGCATCAAGAGACAGGAGAAAACAGAAGGGCATCAAAAGAGAGGAGAGAACAGAAGGGCATTGGAAGAGAGGAAAAGACATGAGGGCATCCAGAGACAGCAGAAGACAGAAGGGCATTGGGAGAAAGGAGAAGACAGAAGGGCATCCAGAGAGAGCAGAAGACAGAAGGGCATCCAGAGAGAGAAGAGGACAGAAGGGCATCCAGATAGATGAGAGAACATAATGGCATTCAGAAAGAATAGAGGACAGAAGGGCATCTAGAGAGATGAGAGAAGAGAAGGGCATCAAGAGAGAGGAGAAGACAAAAAGGGAATCCAGAGAGAGAAGAGAACAGAAGGGCATCCACAGAGAGGAACAGACAGAAGGGCATTTACAGAGAGGAAAGAACAGAAGGGCATTCAGAGAGAGGAGAGGACAGAAAGGCATCCAGATAGATGAGAGAACGTAATGGCATTCAGAAAGAATAGAGGACAGAAGGACATCTAGAGAGATGAGAGAACAGAAGGGCATCAAGAGAGAGGAGAAGACAAAAGGGAATCCAGAGAGATGAGAGAACAGAAGGGCATCCACAGAGAGGAACAGACAGAAGGGCATTTACAGAGAGGAAAGAACAGAAAGGCATTCAGAGAGAGGAGAGAATAAAAGGGAATCCAGAAAGAGGAGAGAAGAGTAGAGCATCCAGAGAGAGGAGAAGATAGAAGGGAATACAGAGAGAGGAGAGAACAGAGGGGCATACAGAGAGAGGAAAGAACAGGAGAGTATCCAGAGAGAGGAGAGAACAGAAGGGCATCAAGAGAGTGGAGGTAACAGAAAGCCATCCAGACAAAGGAGAAGACAAAAGGGCATACAGAGAGAGGAGACAACACAAGGGCATCCCGAGAGAGGAAAGAACACAAGGGTATACAAAGAGCTGAGAACAGAAGAGAATCCAGAAAGAGGATAGAACAGAAGGGCATCCAGAGAGTGGAGAAGACAGAAGGGCATCCAGAGAGACAAGAGGACCGAATGCCATACAGAGTGAGGAAAGTAAAGAAGGGCATCCTGAAAGAGAAGAAGACAGAAAGGCATCCACAGAGAGGAGAGGACAGAAGGGCATCCTGAGAGAGTAACGAACAGAAGGGTCTTCAGTGAAAAGACAACCAAAGAGAACCCAGAAATAGGGAGGACAGAAGGGCAGCCAGAGAGAGGAGAGAATAGAAGGGCATCAGAAAGAGGACAGAACAGAAGGGTATCCAGAGAAATTAGAAGACATAAGGGAATTCAAAGTGAGGAGAGAACAGAAGAGAATAGAGAAAGAGGAGAGAACAGAAAGGCATCCAGAAAGAAGAAAGGGCAGAAGGACATCTAGAGAGAGCAGAGAACACAAGGGCATCAAGAAAGAGGAGAAGACAGTAGGGCATAAACAGAGAGAAGTGGACAGAATGGCATAAGGAGAGAAGAAATGAGAGAAGGGCATCCGGAGAGAGGAGAGGACAGAAGGGCATCCAGTGAGAGGAGAGAACAGAAGGCAATCCAAAGGGAGGAGAGAACAGAAGAGAATACAGAAAGAGGAGAGAACAGAAAGGCATGCAGAGAGAAGAGAGAACAGAATGGCATCTAGAGAGGGCATCCTGTGAGAGGAGAGAACACAAAGGCATTCAGAGAGAGGAGAGGAGAGGAGAGAAGGGCACCCAGAGAGAGCAGAACACAGAAGGTCATCCAGAGAGAGCAGAGGACAGAAAAGCATCCAGAGAGTGGAGAAGACAGAAGGGAATCCAGAGAGAGGAGAGAACAGAAGGTCATAGAGAGAGAGGAGAAGACAGAAGGGAATCCAGAGAGAGGAGTGAATAGGAAGGACATCCAGAGAGAGGAGAAGACAGAAAGTCATCCATAGAGAGGACAGGAGAGCAGGGCATCCAGAGAGAGGAGAAGACAGAAGGGAATCCAATGAGAGGGGAGAACAGAAGGGCATTCATAGAGAGACGAGAGCAGAAGTGCATCCAGAGAGTGGAAAAGAAAGAAGGGCTTCTGGAGAGAGGAGACAACGGAAGGGTATCCATAGAGTGGAGAGAGCAGAAGGGCATCAAGAGAGAGGAGAAGACAGATGGGAATTCAGAAATAGGAGAAGACAGAAGGGCATCCAGAGAGAGGAGAGAGAAGAAGGTCATCCAGAGACAGGAAAAGACAAAAGGGCATCCAGAGAAAGAAGAGAACAGAAAGCCATCCAGAAAAAGGAGAAGAGAGAAGGCCATCCAGAGAGAGGATAGGAGAGATGGGCATCCAGAGAGAGCAGAGGACAGAAGGGTAAATAGAGGGTCAAGAGTACAGAATGGCATTCAGAAATAGAAGACAGAAGGGCATCAGTAGAGAGGAAAGAACAGAAGGGCATTGGGAGAGAGGAGAAGACAAAAGTGCATCCAGAGTGAGCAGAACACAGAAGGGCATCCAGAGAGAGGAGAGGACAGAAGGGCAACCAGAGAGTGGAGAAGAAAGAAGGGAATCCAGAGAGAGGAGAGAATAAAAGGGAATCCAGAAGTAGGAGAGAACAGTAGAGCATCCTGAGACAGGAGAAGACAGAAGGGAATCCAGAGAGAGGAGAGAACATTAGAACATTCGGAGAGAGGAGAAGACAGAAGGGCATCCAGAGAGAGGAGAGGACAAAAGGGCATCCAGGGAATGGATAATACAGAAGGGCATCCAGGAAAAGAAGTGGAGAGAATGTAATACAGAGTGAGGAAAGAACAGATGGGCATCACGAACGAGACGAAGACAGAAGGGCATCCACAGACAGGATAGGACAGAAGGGCATCTGGAGAGAGGAGAGAACAGAAAGTCATCCAAAGAGAGGAGAGGAAAGAAGGACATCCAGAGAGAGGAGAGAACAGAAGTAAATCCAGAGAGAGGAGAGAAAAGAAGGGTATGCAGAGAGAGGAGAGGACAGAAGAGCATCCAGTGAGAGGAGAGAACAGAAGTGCATCCAGAGAGAGGAGAAGACAGTAGGGCATCCAGAGAGAGGAGAATAGTGAAGGGCATCTGAAGAGACTAGAGAACAGAAGGGCGTCCGGAGAGAGGAGATGAGAGAAAGTCATTCAGAGAGAGGAGAATACAAAAAGGGATTCCAGAGAGAGGAGAGTACATTAGGGTATCCAGAGAGAGGAGAGGTCAGACGGACATCCAGAGAGAGGAGAGGACAGAAAGCCATCCAGAGAAAGGAGAAGAGAGAAGGCCATCCAGAGAGAGGAGAGAGCAGAAAGGCATCCAGAGAGAGCAGAGGACAGAAGGGCAACTACAGAGTCCAGAGAACAGAATGGCATCCAGAAATAGGAGAAGACAGAAGGGCATCAGTAGAGAGGAGAGAACAGAAGGTCATCGGAAGAAAGGAGAAGACAGAAGGGCATCCAGAAAGAGCAGAGGACAGTAGGGCATCCAGAGAGAGGAGAGGACAGAAGGGCATCTGGAGAGACGAGAGAACATAAAGGTATCCAGAGAGAATAGAGGACAGAAGGGCATCTAAAGAGATGAGAGAACAGAAGGGCATCCAGTGAGAGGAGAAGACAAAAAGGGAATCCAGAGAGAGGGGAGAACAGAAGAGCATCCACAGAGAGGAAAAGACAGAAGGGCATTTACAGAGAGGAGAGGACAGAAGGGCATCCAGTGAAAAAAGAGAGCAGAAGGGCATCCATTGAGAGGAGAGGAAAAACCGGCATCGACAGTAAAGAGTACAGAAGGCCATACAGAGACAGTAGAAGACAGAAGGGCATCCAGAAAGGGGAGAGAACAGAAGGGCACCCAGAGAGAGGAGAGAATTAAAGGGAATCCAGAAAGAGGAGAGAACAGTAGAGCAACCAGAGAGAGGAGAAGATAGAAGGAAATCCATAGAGAGGAGAGAACAGAAGAGCATTCGGAGAGAGTAGAAGACAGAAGGGCATCCACAGAGAGGAAAAGACAGAAGAGCATTTACAGAGAGGAGAGGACAGAATGTCATCCAGTGAAAAAGAGAGCAGAAAGGCATCCATTGACAGGAGAGGAAAAAACAGCATCCACAGAAAAGAGTACAGAAGGCCATACAGAGACAGGAGAAGACAGAAGGACATCCAGAAAGAAGAGAGAACAAAAGGGCATCCAGAGAGCGGAGAAGACAGAAGGGAATCAAGAGAGAGGAGAGAATAAAAGGGAATCCAGAAAGAGGAGAGAACAGTAGAGCATCCAGAGAGAGGAGAACACAGAAGGGCATCCAGAGAAAGGAGAGGACAAAAAACATCCGGAAAAAAACAGAAGGGCATGCAGAGAGAGGAGAGGACAGAAGGGCATGCAGAGAGAGGACAGAACAGAAGGACATCCAGAGAGAGGAGAGCACAGAAGGTTATTTATAGAGAGAAGAGAACACAAAGGCATCCAGAGAAAGAAGACAGAAGGGCATACAGAGAGAGGAGACGACACAAGCCATCCCAAGAGAGGATAGAACACAAGGGAATCCAGAGAAATGAGAAAACAGAAGAAAATAAAGAAAGAGGATAGAACAGAAGGGCATCCAGAGTGAGCAAAAGACTGAAGGACATCCAGAGAGAGAAGAGGACAGAAAGGCATCCGGAGAGAGGAGAAGACAAAAGGGTTACCAGAGAGAGGAGAGGACAGAAGGGCATCCAGTGAGAGGAGAGAACAGAAGGAAATCCAGAGAGAGGAGAGAACAGAAGGGCATCCAGAGAGTGGAGAAGACAGAAGGGCATCCAGAAAGAGAAGTGGAGAGAATGTCATGCAGAGTGAGGAAAGAACATATGGGCATCCCGAAAGAGAAGAAGACAGAAGGGCATCCACAGAGAGGAAAGGACAGAAGGACATCCCCAGAGAATAAAGAACAGAAGGGCATTCAGAGAAAAGACAACCGAAGAGAACCCAGAAAGAGGAGAGGACAGAAGGGCATCAAGACAGAGGAGAACAAAGAAGGGCATTCAGAGAGAGGAGAGAACAGAAAGGCATCCAGAGAGAAGAGAGGAAATAAGGGCACCTAGACAGAGCAGAGAAAACAATGGCATCCAGAAAGAGAAGACAGTAGGGCATCCAGAGAGAGAAGTGGACAGAATCGCATCCGAAGAAAGGAAAAGACAGAAGGGCATATGTAGAGAGGAGAGGACAGAAGCTCATCTATTGAGAGGAAAGAACAGAAGGGCATCCAGAGAGAGGAGAAGACAGAAGGGAATCCAGAGTGAGGAGAGAATTTTAGGG